>NC_091744.1:77779960-78079960 GCF_043380555.1 Nothobranchius furzeri | reverse complement strand
AAAAGTGATCAGTATTATATTGATTTTTGTGTTTAGGATCGATGACCATATTGTTGCACTCCTAGTAGCAACTGCTGCAAACAGCATACATGAGTAACCCCGGCTTTCCACAGCAGCCGTCAGCAGCACGTTACTGCAGCAGCACGTCATAGCTGCTGATAGGAACCGCTGTGGTCAACAGAACCTTTTCCACCGGAGCCGTCAGCAGCGCGAGTCGGCCGCGTCTCAGGAGCAGCATGTCGCGGCCCTTACGCGCCGGTTCTATTTTCTACGCGCGACGCCTCTGAAACGGTTCAAGTTCGACATTTTTGGGGAAGGAAAGACAGGAAATCGGAAGCGGAAATGGAGAGAAGCTCCTGAGATTTTCAGAATAAAGAACGTACTGCCTTTCGGTTGCTTTACTTTTAAAAAAGGTTACTAACTGTGCGGCCCCGTGAGAAGTTATCACCTAGCTAGCGGTCTCCTTTGTTTTTCAGGTCCGTATTGGCGATTATAAAACGGACAGAACATAAAACACAAACCATGTTGTAGTTTTCTCCTGCTTGTTGTTGTGTTTACTGACGAAGTCACTCGTGTGACTTTGTGCTCTGTCGGTGACAGCTGCCCCCCTGCTGCTTCGCGTCTCGTGGGAAGGGCCAAGCAGCAGCTTACGCGAGCAAGACGTGCTGCTGACGGCTCTTGTGGAAAGCCGGGGTAAGTTACCAAAATGTCTCTAAATGTTTGTAAGAGTTCATGTCACAGTTCCTGGCAGCCATCAGAATTACGAGCATATTAAAAAACTTGAGTGGTCACAGGGAACCCATCTCAATCATTTTCTATCGGTGATGTTGCAAACAACATATTTAAAGGAGTAGAAAACTGATAAACCATCTTTTAACTAATTCACTGCCATTGACGACTAAACTTGTCATTTTAACTCCAACCGCTTGCTGCCACGATTGCATTTTTTGACGGAGTGGGCTTGGGAATGAGCTCCCGCACCCTGAGCGTAAACATCACGGCTCTAAAGCTGATCTCCACCCATGTGTGTCACAGGTCACATGATCAGGAAGCAGAAAGTCCATTAATTAGGAGATGGTTTTGGGACGCTTTTGTAAAAAAAAGGCAAGGCGCTAACCAGGAATGCTTCTGCAGCTCACATTTTGACTACGTATTGTGAAATAATGGATAAAGCTAGAAACACGCCGATTCTTCCTGATGTAAGAAGTGAGTCTACTCTGTCTTTTGGTAGTTTTGGTGTTCACATGATCATAGAGCACAATTTTCTGACTATTCAAAAGCTCAAAAATGCTGGCTATCATAAAACGGCTGGTAGTTAATGAGTTAATTACTGTTTCTGATTATAATTAGTCACTCTGGGTTTTTCATGCAGGTTGAACATAAAAATAGTCTCCTACATCTAAGTTATGCATTAGCTTTCTACAGAAAATAGATGGTGAAACTCTTGAATTTGAAAAGCCTGACAGCTCTACATCACACTGTCACCTAAACATTCATGGATTCACCCATCTTGACTCACGACGAGTAAGGTCGTTGTTGGTTTAGCATCTAGGAAACAGCAGATAATGTCTTAGCTAGTAGAAGCCAACCGTAGCATTAGCAACTCAACAACATGGCAGAACTCCTCCAGGCTTGTGTCATTTGTGGCGTTGCTGTAATCCAATCTGTGGCGAGATGTAAATTAGAGAAAGAAATTAGACTCCAAAGCCGTCTGAAGCTCAGCTGTGATGTGGCTCACTTCTAGCTCCTGGAAATGGTGCACCTGACTACAGCTGACAAGGCATTCCTACTACAGACCTGTGTGGATCTATTGAGTAAACGAGTGAACCATGTTGTTAAAGAATTTAGCACATTTCGTTGTCATTTGTTGTGTCAGAGTCAGAGGAACTCCGCGGTGTGCACGCGTCTCCACTTCAACAGTGGAGTTCTCAGAAGCTGAACTTCTAACGTTATTAATGTCCGTGGGTCCTTCCTGTTGCCGGTAAGTGATGTCACTGGCAATATGCTAACGTCCAGGCAAATCCTGAAAGGGTTGAATTTGGAGAGACAACAGCTGAGAGGATGGAGCCATCGTACCTCCCGGTCAATTTTCCCCCACCCAGAAATCTCGCAGAATTCCAATAGTGGAAACCCGGCTGTAGACGGTTATGCTCAAAGGGAACTTGGTACTTGGACCTAATGTGGACCACAGAAAGTTACAAATCCACATTTTGGTTTGCAGCAAAGTACAGATTGCAATGACAACGAATGTTTTTGTAGAAACCACCGGTTCTATCACTATAAATGCTTGTCAGTTGTGTTTTGGCGTCTCCTGAAATGCATGAATACAGCATCATTTTTGATATGATGACAACAAAAAAAATACTGAACCCACATCAAAGCAAGAAGACAAATTTAAAGCGTCTTCATGACTTCCAAACAGACTTGTCTGTTATTTCAGAAGGATCATTTCACTCTATACATAAAAGGTATTTAGAGCTTTGTAAATACTGAAGCGTCTCCTGGCTAATCCACTTGCTGCTACTTGTTTGCTCAGACTTCCTCTCCTGCTATAATAAGAAGAAGGCACTGCTTGTTTTGGTCTCATCCGTCACCCACGGCTTCTCTTATGGATTTTCCTGTTGTGATCCTTGCCATCTGTGCTTCTCTCTCTCTCTCTCCCTCTACTTTTCTTCCAAAGTCGACATCATGAACAACTCATTCATGGGTTTGGCTCCATGGAGCAGAGTAATTGTTCGTTTATTTCGGTCTAGAGGTTGAATGTGATCTATCTTAGCAAATTTAAAAATAAAGAAAAGTAAACATTCTACCTTTTCCTCTTTGGGAGATTTATAATTCTTTTCCTAAAACAGCTAAAGCTGCATGCATTTATAGTTTCACACAAAAAAGGACAAAAACGCAGAATCTTGCTTCCGACAGTAAACGGGGGGCTTGGTGCATGAATCTGAGTGGTTTGAAAGCAATCCCTGAGTGCTTTTAAGGTTTTTCGTCAGTTTACAATGACTTAAGTCTGCTTGTTATAAAAAGGTCAAGCGTAAAAACAAGAAAAAAATCCCTAATTACTTGTATTTGCAGAAACTCTAGCAGTGAAATGACACGACACAAAGCCTGTGAGGATTTTACCCGAGATTGTTCATAATGGGACCAGATAGCAATGTTCTTGTCAAGGGCACGGTTCCGTTATGATCCAGCTCTTTTTGTTTGCGCTGGATTAAGTTTAATGAGACATATTTTTATTCTGGTCAAATAGAAATGTGCGTTTCAATTAAAGACTTTGCAATAAAAAGTTTAGAAAGGACCATAACAGAAAAATGAAATGAAACACAATCAGTTACAGGCTGAGCCAAACCTCCCTGAACCGTCTGCAGGTGGTTCAGAATGCCAGTGCTCGGCTTCTGACCAAGTCTTCTAAACACACCCACATCACCCACATCACTGGCGATCTTCTTAGTCCCTACACCCCCAGCAGGTCCCTGAGGTCCAGTGACCAAAGCCTACTGGTTGTGCAGCACCAGGCTAAAGACCAAAGGTGACAGATCATTTGCTGCTGTGGCCCCCAGACTCTGGAACTCTCTCCCCCTGAGCCTGAGATCAGTGGACTCAGTGGTCTCCTTCAAAAAGCAGCTGAAAACTCACCTGTTCAGGCTGGCTTTTGTGTGACCTTCATCGCCCTCTCCTTATTCTGCTCTTTCTGTCTATTTTGCCTTTCCCAGGATCCACCGACTCCCCCCTTTCCTATTCATTTTCTCTCTCCCTCTTCTTACATTTTTAATCACTATTTTGTATTTCTCATTTTACCCATATTTAAATGTTTTTTAAATCTTTTGTATATTTAATCTTTTGGTTTTTGTGAAGCACCTCGTGATTTTTATCTTGAGAGGTGCCATGGAAAGACTGTTTTCTTTCTGTCTTACTTAGACGGTGCCAGCTGGGTGCGTAACCGACTGTATTCTATCACTTGTCACCTCTTAATCAACCGGAGTAAACTTAGCTGGACCTCCGCTCCATTGTACCAGATTCTGAGTCTCATCAGCATTTCTCATTACCCTCGCAATTTATACCAGACTCTGTCCTGGGCAGTGTGTGAGTCTAAACATGTGTGTGTGGCTAGTTGTGTAAGGGTTCCCCCTGCATGCATATGTCTCACTACTAGGGACCAGCCTGCATGCATTCCTGTCTGCCTGCCTTCCCCACATCACACATGGACAAAGTGCAGCACACCCAAGCAGATAAACAAGGTTTTAAAAAAGGAATGGAACCCCAACCCATTCCAATTCATTTCTAAATCAGCCTTTTTCTATCTGCTATTTTACTTTTAATATTCCACATTTCCCAGAGTGACTTTAACTCAGAAGAGGTTCATTCTTTGTGCTGAAAGAGGAGAATGTCAACGACAGAGAAGTGTGTTTTAGGCAGGAAAAAGCAAGAATGAACGAAGCACAATGCCACAGAGCAGCATGGTGCTTGTTCAAATGATCTCGGATTACCCTTCAACAGTGTGCTCCTGGCAACAGCTCCAACGGGTGGTGAGGTGTTGATGTTTGAATTTCTAATGAGGGCGCAAATGATGGCTGCGCAGTGGCGCAGTGGTTAGAGCTGTTTCCTTGTAGCTAGAAGGTCCTGGGTTCGCTTCCCGGCCTGGGATCTTTCTGCAAGGAGTTTGCATGTTCTCCATGTGCATGCGTGGGTTCTCTCCGGGTACTCCGGCTTCCTCCCACAGTCCAAAAACATGGCTGTTAGGTTGATTGGTTTGTCTAAATTGTCCTTAGGTGTGTGTGTGTGTGTGTGTGTGTGTGTGTGTGTGTGTGTGCAAGATTGTTTGTCCTGTGTGTCTCTGTGTTGCCCTGCGATGGACTGGCTCTCTGTCCAGGGTGTACCCCGCCTGATTGCCCATTGACCGCTGGAGATAGGCACCAGCCCCCCACCCCCCCCCACCCCACCCCCCACCCACTTTCCCTGCGTGGACAAAGCGGGTTCAGAAAATGGATGGATGGCACAAATGATAGATACAACACTGGATCCAGAGGAACTGAGACGCCGTGCAAAGATGCTGTCATCTGCAAATGATTTGGACTTTTGTGAGTTTAAAATTAGAGCAAGTAGGAAACGAAGCACTGATTCAGTGCTGAAATGTATGTCTTGATATTTTGGTTCGATAAAGAAACACCTGTTGTGTTGCATATAATGCTTTTTTACAGGCCACAAAAAATGTTTTATCATTTTTATTCGGAAACTTGCTTTTATAGAAAATAATCTGTCAATATGTTTAGACATGAGATATGAAGGTGGTCTATTATGTTTGCATTTCAACAGTTTGATGGATGATTTGTTTTCTTGTTGCTTGGTGTTAAAATAAGGGTTTATTTTATTATTAAAGGTCAACTTTACTCATTTTAATACATTTGCAGTGGTCTCTAGTAGGAATGCCACGTAGGTCGTTCTCTGAAGAAAAAAAGCTCCGGTGTACCTGTTTGAGGACGTAGTACTCGGCTGGAGGAAGAAGCTTCAGACCACAGGATTCAGAGTCTTATTTCCTGATATTTGGACATATTGCCTCAGATTGGCTAAGAGAAACATGACTCTACCGCTGACTCCATTTGCTCTGCAGCGTTGATGCTTTATCTCCACAAATAACACAAGTCTGGAGGAGTTCTGCCATGTGCTAGAATTGCTAACCTGTGCCTCTTTTTCTCCCTCTGCTTTTCTTCCAAAGAGAAGCTAACGGTTAGCTTCTACTAGTCAAGACGTTCTCTGTTGTCTGCAGGACGCTAAACCAACAACAGCCTCTGTTCTGTTTTAAATCTCAATAGAAAACCCATTTCTCTGCTTTGGCCTTTGAGAGTCTTTTAGTTACAGTTGAATTTTTTATGCATTTTTATTTTGCCTGTTTTTAATTATGTAAAGCACTTTGGTCAGATATAACACTGCTGTCAAGATGGGTGACATAATGAAATCGGAGTAGAAGGCATTCAGCCTGCATGTTAAACTCAGAGCGACTGATGATTTTCAAAATAAAAGGTAAAAATGGTTTCTCCGTGAACCTGCTCCTATAATGTTTATACAAATTTGTCATCCGCTCTTGTAAAAAGAGCAAAACTAAATCTCCAAGCAGTATAGTTTCTGTAAGCTGTGCTGCTAAACTGGTTTAAATGGTTTCAGGGTGAAAAAAAGCTCCAAAATATCTAAACCTAACCAGCACTGCCCAGACTTGAGAGTCGTGTCACAACTTAAGTGAGATTGGAAACTTGTCCTCAGGGTGGCCCAGATCCTTGAACACTGGATATAATGCTTCACTAGAGGTTTTTTTTTCCTGTAACATTCACGCGCCTTTAGGAATATTAAAGCGCCCCAGCTCTGAAGTGGAAACCGGTAAGAAATATGCTATCGTGTTGAATATTTTCCTGTTCAGACAGGATCCCACAGCTGAAGGAGGGAAACCCAACACCCACTTGCAAATAACACTGAGTCAGATGTGGTGAGAGGAGCCCCTGACATCGTGTGTGTGTGTGTGTGTGTGTGTGTGTGTGCGTGCGTGCGTGCGTGCGTGCGTGTGTGTGTGTGTGCGCGCAACATTAACTGTGTGTTGAATATGAAACTGCTTTCGTAGGTGAGAACAGACCAACGCAAAAACAAGAAAATCATCTTTTGTCAGAGAGATGCAATAAAAATATTCATAAAAGCCTCCTCACAAAGCTGGGTCACAGCTTTAGTATGATATGAAGGAAAAACACACTTCTTGCACTCCCACTTGGCAGATTGAGGAGAAAGGGGTTTGGTTTGATGAGAAGAAGTTCCGTTGAGGTCAAACCCACCCTCGAGTTGACTGGCTTGATTTTAGAAGGAAGGCAGCAAATGACAGTGGTTTAGCATTCTCTGTCACTGTGGATAATAGCAGAAAGATTGTCGTGTGTGAAGAGGTCTTATCGCTGCAGAATAAAAGACTCAATGTGGAAACGTCACTGTTAGCAAAGAGCTGTTCAGACACTTGTCGCGCTGAAATGTCAACCTATTTAAGCTGCAGAAACTACTGATTATAAAACTCAGAAAGCTACACCATTAAAATATTTGGCCTTTAGCTTTTTTAGCAGATCCTGGTAAACTGATTCTAAAATCGTGTTTTTTTTTCCTCCTGGTCTGAACTGATTCACTGTTTGGAACATTTTTCCATTCTAGTGTCTCTGTGCGTTCCCTCGTTTACATCGCCGTGCATGTTGGGGGATAGTCCGGTGGTTTTGCATTTTAAACTCAACTTGAATACAGCAGTTCTTCATATCGATGCAGCAAGTGATGCAAAGATAAACGCCAGCAGGAAACAGCTGATTGAATTATTTGGTTCTTTTCTAACACAGGAAAGGGTTGTTTTACCATTGTTGACCTTTGTTGCTGACAGTTTCGACAACTCCTACGGTCTTCTTCAGAGCTAGCTGCCACTGGTGGCGTCACTTCCTTCTCCGTTTATCCACGGGCAGCAGAGGGCGACAGCTCAGTCTGCTGCCCGCGCTCTCCTCGCCAATAAAACAGCCCCATGCGCGATCCAATGTGAAGACCTCATCGTCTCTGTTCATGGTTCCACGCTCACGTCTCCGTATTTCTGTCGCTTCCTTAATCCAAAATTTGTATTTTGTTGTTCGGCGTTTATGATTTTTGTGCTGTCCCAGTCCATCATATGGTTTTCTGTCATGGCTGATTACTTTATTGTACTTTCTGCTTCATGTTTCGCTGCTCTTGTGTGTCTTCAGCTGGTTTCTTTCTCACTCTTTTCTATGTTTTATAGTTCTTGTGTTTAGTTGGCGTGCGGTTTCTCCTATGTGTTATTGCAGAATTTGCATGGGATTTCACCTACAACTCCAGACGTATGTCCTGCTGATATCTTGTCGTTTGGGTGTACTAGTCTTTTTCTAACTGTTGCGTATGGTTTTGTTGATGGCTTTATGTTGTGTTTTCTATTTGCTGCTATTATTTTTTCTGTAATGCCTTTGATGTAAGGAAAAGTTATCACTGGTTTTGGGTTCTTGTTTTTCTGGCTTTCTGGTTCTTTGTTTTGGTTGTTCTTTTCTTTCTGTTGTTGTTTTCCTTTGTTTATCGCACATGTCGGGTATCCGCAGGTCTTTAAAGTGTTTTGTATATGTTAGTCCTTTTGTTTTTGGTCTCGTTCTTCTGTTAAAATGTTCGCTCGGTGGTATAATGTTCTGATCGCTGCCATTTTATGCATGGTAGTGTGTTTCGATGTCCATACTAAATATATGTCTTTGTGTTGGTTTCCTGTATGTGTTCATATTCTGGGTCCCATCTTTAATGTCCATGACCATTATGCTGCCTTCTGTGATGTAAATTTAATGTTGTTTGAGTCGTCGATATTGTTCAGGTGTTCTGTTAGTTTCTCCGTTTGTCCTTTCGGTATGATTTGTAGTATGTCATCCACATAGCGGATCGTTTTATTTTGCAGTTCGGGGGGCAGTGGTTATGGCCTTTTATTCTAAGTCCTCCACTAAAAACTTGCAAAGGGTGGCTGATTATGGGTTACCAGAGCGAACCCTTCCAGGTGTTTGTGTATTGTTGTATCGTGTGTGAAGTATGTGGAGCTTGCTATCAGTTCTACTAGTTGTGCTCTGTGATCTGCAGTGAGGTTTGCTCTTTTGTGCACTGTTGTCCTGTCTGATTCTGTTAACTACTATGTTGATAGTGTTTTGGGTTGGTGGTTTTGTGAACAGCAATGTAACGTCATGTGAGATTAGTATGTCGTTGTCTCCTATTGTAATTTTTTTTGTTATTTTGCCAGTTCTGTGCTGTTATTGAAATGTTGATCTGTGTTGCCCAAGAGGGGGATGATGATTTAGCTGATTTATTTTGCCATATTTTATGTCGCTGTATCGTTGCAGTTTTGTTTGTGTATTTTTGGAGTTCTGTAAATTATTGGCATTATGTTTGCTGTAGTAATCCAGTGTTTGTACATTTTTTCTGTCATTTTGTCTTTTTCTTGTAGTGGTTTCAGTCATTTTTTCATATTTTTCTTAATGTCTTCTGTTGGATCTTTTTTTTACTGTTTTGTATGTATTTTTGTCCTCGAGAATCTGTTCCATCTGTTGTTTATGTTTTTCTTTGTCCATTACCGCTGTAGTTCTTCCTTTGTCTGCCGGTAGAATAATGATGTGATGTGTAAACGGAGAAGGAAGTGACATCGCCATTAGCGGCTAGCTCTGAAGAAGACTGAGGGAGTAGTTGAAACGATCAGCAAAAATGGTAAAACAACCCTTTCCTGTGTTAAAAAAGATCCAAATAATGCAATCAGAAGAAACACACAGAATGAATACACAAAGGACGTTTAAAGAAACACCTGACTGCACATCCGAGTCTGAGAGGGTGAATAGTTATTTTACTAGTTTGGACTGAAAAAAAAGGACAGTTTTTGATCATTTTCCAAGCAAATCTGGACAAATCTGGTCAGCTTTAGTGCAGTTTCCATGTCAGACTTTAAAGGTGTCATTCACTGAAAAAACATTTCTTTATTATTATTCCTGATTATAATCAGGCACTCTGAGTTTTTCATGCACGCTGAACATGAAAATAGTCTCCTACATTTATCTCCTACATTAGCATCTGATAGAAAATAGTTAAATGCTAGAATTAGAAAATTCTGACAGTGTGACATCACACTGTCACTTATTATTCATGAACTCACCCATCTTGACTCACAACGGGAAAGCTGTTGTTGGTTTAGCATCCAGGAAACCGCAGAGAACGTATTGGCCTAGTAGAAACTAACTGTTAGCATTAGCAACTCCACCGCATGGCAAAACTTCCCCATCCTTGTGCTAATGGTGGAGATAAAACATCAACATTGCAAGTAAACAGAGTCAGTGGTAAAGCTGCATTGCTGTTAGCCAAACAGATGCCAGATGTCAAAATATCAGGAAGTAAGACTCCAGATCCTGCCATCTGAAGCTCTCCTATAGAGCTCCGGACCCCACGTGACTCTCAGTTAGTAGGCGCCATATTGGCAGGTAAAAGAAGGTAAACAAACACGGATCTTAACCATGAATGTGAACGGGATCAGCTTGGATTTTACTTCGTCGGAGTTTACTTCACTCTTTAAAACCGAAGAAATCGTTTTATATAGTCAGAAATTAAATAGACTAAACATCTCCGACCCTTACCGTGCCCCTGGGATACTTTTGAAAAACGCCAGAAGCTGTCGGAGCGGACTTCTTACCGGACCTGGCCGAGGAACCCCTTGGGATTTACCCGGAGGAGCTGGCTCAGGCGGCTGGGGAGAGGGAAGTCTGGGCCTCTCGACGCTACTGCCCCCGTAACCCGACTCCGAATAAGCGGATGAAAATGGATGGATGGACAAATAACAGATTTACATGTAAGTAGTTTAAATAGAGTGCTGTGCTGTTTAAATGTATAAACTGAATGCCAAGAGAAATCACTAGTTTGATTTTTTCCGTGAATAAAATAAATATGTCAGGCAGGAGCGTCTCATGATCTGTCTGAGATCTGTCTCGGTGAGACAGATAATAGCAATCCAAAGTGCTTTTTATGTGTGATCTGACAATTGATCAACCATTGCTTAAAAATTAAATACAGCTTAGCCGATTAATTGCTGTGATCATAAAACACGTAAATGGCAGCACGCAGAACTCACGAGGCAACGTTTTACGTGACGTTTACTTGTTGCTATGAGTAATAAGACAGAAAAAGCCTCGCCAAAATAAGTTTAGGAAGCCCACTAAGAATCGTAATAAAAGCATTTAAAATAAATACCATACACAGTTGAGGAAACGTTGGTTTAAGTACCTGATATGAAGTGGTCGCTGCATAAGTGAAAACCTTTACTCTCGGGATCCCACAGTTTCATTTTAGCCCGGTCACTAGTGCGTTTTATTACAATGATCCAACGTTTGCGGCGCTCCGGATCTTGGGGAATCCTGTAGATGGCTCATTCCTTATGTCGTCCGTGTCTGTTCTGCATCCTGGGGCACAACAGGAATCTACCATATTTCCTGTCTGATTGAGTTTTCTGACAATAACAAATAGTCCAGCTGCCGGCTTCTACCTGCCAATATGGCGCTGTTTCGATTTGAACTGTTGCATGCCGGGAGAAGTGACGTCAACTCCCGGAGCTCTATAATCTGGCAATCTTTGAGATCCTGAAACAGGCGCACCAGAACTTTTTGTACAACTAGAGACCACTGCAAATGTATTCATTAAACAAGTAAACCACACCTTTAAAACAAATACATCCAGACAGTGTCCATTACACATGGGTAAAAGAACAGCCTCTTTGTAAAATGTTGCAAATCTCCTCACACAAGCTAGCCCAGTGAACTAGACCAAATTCTTGCTTTGCAAAGAATGGTCTAAGCATGCTCCATTGGAACCTCAGCAGCTCCTACCAGGACTCTGGCTAGCCAATCACAGCTCTCTAGAGCGGTTTCAAACAAATAAAGAGCTGTGATTGGTCCATAATGGTGGGCCATTCATAGTGCTCTATCTGCTTAGTGAACAAATCACAGAGCTTTATCTGCTTTGTGGGCCAATCAGGGCACTCTATATGCCTGGTGGGTGGGATGATGCAACAGAGTGAAACAAGAGTATGTCACATTCATTGTCCAGTGGAATGCGGAGATCATTTGAAAGACAACGGTAGAACCCGCCCCACAACTGAGAGCCGTCAGTGGAGCATGGCCAGACTAAATAATACATTTATTTAGTCTGGCTTGCCAGGCTACACACAAGCATGAAGCTTCAACGTTTTGCCACATATACCTGTTGGTGTTCACTTGGTAAATAATATTTTCACATTTCCCACAGTAATCATGAAAAAAGCAACAACATTAGGCCATTATTACACAAATCATTTTACACGGTCAGCGGCCTCAGTAGTGTGTGAAAGACTAATGCACAGTCACAACAGCGTGGCTTGTCCTGCTCATTGGTGGTCACCAGTTTAGATGTACTTTTCTGTGGAATGGCATCCCAGTCCTCAACCAGTAATGACCAAACTAGTGAACACAAAATACCAAAGCTCTCTAAGACTCGTCAGTGGATTATCAATCATACACCTGTCATTGGAACACACCTAAATGGTAAATGGTGTGTATTATAGTGCCTTTTTAGGGTTCTACAAACCCCCATGAGGCTTCTCAACACAATCATTCACACACCCATTCACAGGCTGGTGATGATGAGCAACGATGTAACCACAGCTGCCCTGGGGCGCGCTGACAGAAATGAGGCCTGCCACACACTGGCGCCACCGGTCCCTCCAACCACCACCAGCAGGCAAGGCGGGTTAGGGGTCTTGCCCAAAGACGCAACAGCAGCATTCTCTGATGGAAGCCAGGATTAAACCTGCAACCTTCCAATTACTGGACAACCTGCTTTACCTCCTGAGCTACTCCTGTCCCACCTGGCAGCACTTGAAGCTCAAAACCAACAGAACAATACTGCAGGAGATCCTGGCACGGTTGTGAGGGGAGCAGCCAACACGTTTAGCTTTGTTGATCATTCCAGGGATGGATGAACTTACGAGATGCACGCTGCAGTAAAGGTGACTAATCAGGCTTTCCACCAATATGAGATTTACTGCCATGGAGTGTTTCTACCACAAAGACAAAATAAACCAATTCATGCTTAAACTAGTTTTAATTCACATGTCTCCAGATCCCTTAACATTACAAATGTCTAGAAATTATAAGGATTTTTAAAATCACTTTATCTGCTGACACTAGCTGACATGCTCTGAGCTCAATTTGCTAAGCATTATGATTTATTTCAAAGAGTATAATCTAACTTCTGTACCCTACCATGTGATCATTTCAGCGCTCATTATGAATAATCGTTACAGTTCAAAATGGCAAAAACTCATGAAATTGTGCACTAAAGTGAACATTTCAAATGTCGCCTTTTTCTCTGTTGGTCTCCCCTTTGCTCACCAGGTCTTGGCAACTATCACACCTGCCTTGTATCTGTAATCTTTTCCATTGTCTTTAAAAATACTATCAGGTTGTGACATCAGGTCCATGTTTAGTTTCTGGTTTCTCTTCATTTTTAATAAGTCCTGATTTGGGTCCTGAGCTCACCTGCACCATGAGTCCACTGAATGAATAGCATGATCTTTTCAGTCAGATGTTTAATGAGCAACATAAATTGCGCAACACAATTATTAAGGCTATTCTGCATCCTACATGCTCCAGATGTTTAACTTGCATCTGACCCTGTTCAGTGATCTAATGCAACGATGATTGCTCTCCACACCTCTTTAACAGCTGGAACCTCTCTGCATGCCGAGCAGACTGCAGAGCAACTGATAATTCAAGGCAGCACAGAAGGTGCTCATACTCCACGCTCGGATGTTCTGCTGCACTCACATTTACACACCAGTCTTGGTATTTTTACAGCTTGTGGCACATTTGATACATTCATATATGCATCATGTCTGAATCTGCTATCCAGAGGAAACTAGAAGGAACTCCTCATTATGACCGGCTTCTCATTATGATTATTAAATCTACTCTTTTTTGTCACTTTTCTCTTCTTCACGCAATAGCTCAGTTTTATTTACATCACTCTGCATAATGCGTGATAGCACACAAGCCCCTCGAGGCTTTTTTATTACATAAACCTGTTGCAAGAGGAGCCATGGCACCACTTAAACAATATTCATCAAAACATTGGCAAGCGTCTGAGTGGTTTCTGCTGTGATGGTTGAGTGAAATCTGAAAGCAATTACTGGTTGTTTTAGAACTAAAGGTGTTTCTAAATATGAAAACTGTTCAGGAAATTGAGTCAGAAAATGTCCACAAGAATGAGAAAGGAAACTGCTTTCTCTTGGGGGTAAAAAAAAAGCGTTCTGCAGGGCCAACCAGCATGCAGGGAGGGGCCCCTTTTATTGAAAGCTCAGGGTGAGTCATTGAACCTGAGGATGTTGCAGCCGGAAAAAAATTTGCAGCATACAGTAAATTATGGAAATCAAACTATTGCATATTTGCTTAAAACCACCTGGGGAACAGAAATAGTGATTTAAGATTGTTAGACTGAGAAGGAAGCTGCATTAAAATTAAAGATCACAGCTTCTGAATAGAGAAGAAATAAATCAGGCACAAATGAATCTGACTTGTGTCATCTTACTGGTATCTTACTTGTGATTTCCATCATTTATTAAATCAGTTGTGAATTAGAGGGGAGATGGATGCAAAGTGGAGGACCCTGTTGCTCTCACAACTCACCGCTTGCATTCTTCCCACAAATCAGGTGCTGCCAGGGCTGCAGAGAGCCCCATATTTCTGCATCACCGCTGACGGCCTGCTCCAGGAGCTCCACGGTGAACTTGGGGATCCCGTTGTCGCGCTCCAGGAGCGCACTGCGCAGCACCCGCGCGTACACGTCGCGGAAGAGGCTCTCCATGCAGGCAGCCAGGTAGATCGCCGCGTGCTCGTGGATCCTGACCGCCACCCTGCTGTCCACCATCCACCTGAAGAACTTCCCCACATTGAAGAGGAGCCCGCAGCGCGCCGACTTGCCGCGGCTGAACTTGTCCTCCTCCGTGCTCATGCTGTACAGGGACAAGGCACCGACGGCCGCACTGATGCAGCTCATCGAGACCGTCCACGACAGCACGATCTTTGTGGCACTTTGGATCTCGTATTTAGTGCATTTGGCGTAACGCAAACTCAAGCGCTGCGCCTCCTTGGCGACCCTGACCAGGACGCGGCTGACCAGCACCGAGAATCTGTGCAGGACGTCCTGCGGGGGGGTCGGGAGGCTCATCTCCTTGTCCTTGCTGAGTGCGCTCGCCACTTCCCCGAGGCTCCACGGCACATCCTCAAGCTCGGGTAGTTTAGCGCACTGCCCGCTGCACTCCAGGATCTCGGCGTCTTCGACCAGGACCGTGTTAACAGTGTCCAGGCTGTTGTGTCGACTGTGCATGGAGTCGGTTAAATGCCAGTAATTTCCCCCATGTGCCTCTGAGCAGCACAGCGACGCACTGGAAGATCTGAAGGAGTCGGCGGCTCCACCATAACCCGAATCTAGCGTCAAATCCTCCAGGGTCCTTGCTACTGACTTGCTACTCCTAGCCATATCTGCACTTCATACTGATAAAAAAGAAAGATTTGGGGAAAGTGGAGGAAATGTCTAAAGATGCTGAAGTAACGAGCACGTACCTTGCAGGAAATCTGCTCACTAACACGTTGTTTGACCGTACTTAAAAGGAAAGTCCTCATCCACGCCTGAAAAGTTGGATTGCAGTATTTTTACTTCAGTGCATCAACAATCTCTCAGTGCTGTATACCAGCGCAGTGCCTGACAGATGGAGGCGGAGACCTGGAGGACTGAGAGCAGCTGGCAGCCAATGAACTCTCGGGGAATCAAAACCGCAAAGACTTTTAATTGGATTACTTTAAACGATCAATAAAAGTAGATTATGCAGCTGACGATTAAAAAAATAATTGAAACAAAACGAAAGTCACGGATAAAAGGTGTTTGTTTCTATGTTTAAGCCAAAAATCCAACGAGTCAACAGAAACACGTGAAACGATTTAAGAGTAAAGTAAAAAAAGAAACAAATTGCAGAATAAATATCGTCGAAAGCAGATGTCTTTGTGTGTGTGTAAGCCAGGGGACAAGTGTGTATCAGGCATTTCAGATATTCTAAAGGCCAGGGTCCATGTCGGATCGTAACATGACTCAAGACCATTAATAATAGATTGCATGCATAATGTATCCCTGTTGCACTGGAGGAGAACTCGTTCAAAAGATCCAAATTACTTTCAAGGACATTTGCTGGATCACTCACAGGTCTGACACTGGTTTTAGATTCTTCCTCCATGGACGCGAGTGTTTGGAAATGGTGGGATGAGTCGCAAGAAAACTATTAAGACGCAGAGAAAAGGTAAAGCATCGAGGTCAAGAGCAAGGATTTTCTGCAGAAGGAAAATAATCTGCTCTAAAACACACTGAGAGCTTCTCACCGAGTCCCATTTTATATTGCAGATAAATTAGGGCCATCTACAGATTGGAGTCTTTTTGGACCAACAGTGACCCCTAGTGTTGTGAGGGAAAACTGCATTTTATTAGACATTCAAAATTAATTGCAATTGACAAGTTATGGATTTCAATTATGAAACCACAATAAATTTGCCTTTTAAGTGGACATTTAATGCAAACTAAAGGATATTTCGGATTTTTGAGAAGTTGAGAGCTACTGGGCAATTGGTTTCTTCTATCAGTTGTTGATTGTTTTTTGAACAATATGAGAAAAGGAGGTTTGACTAACATTTCTCATCTGCTATAGATTAAGTGGGACTAGATGTGTCTAATCTTAAAATGGCTTCAAATATTTCATAGCTACTCTTGCAAAAGTGGTTTTACTAACTTTTGAGCAAACATAAACATAAACGGGGTTGTTCACGTAGAATTATTTCACAGCAGAAAAACATGATGTGAATCTTGTTCAAACATATCTGCATCTGGCTGGAATTTTATAAAATTTGCATGAATTGTTGTGCCATTTTAAGAAAATAATTGTTTAATTGAAAGCTGTGATCTTCATCCGACCAATGGCATGAGCAAGGAGGCGGGCCGTAAACGGTTTAGTTTTTTGTGTGTTTTGTGTTTTCTGACCAGCCGAAATGGCGGCCTGGAGCGTCGAGTAACTTTATCACACAATAATAAACAGAACAATATATGGAGGTTTAAACAACATAACATGGGGACAGACTTCACGGTTATGTTTCCAAGGCTCTAGTCGGGACACATTGTTTTAGCCACTAAAGGTTAAAAGACTGATTATGGAGGATCCTCATACACGGTACAGCAAACGTTTGCGCACAGGCACGCGTCGCCGCCATCAGGATGAAGGGATCTCAGATGATGAAATTGAAGGCAAACGGATGTTTGACCTGGATGAGAAGCTGCAGTGTGAGAGGTTTGGCTCTGAGCTGGTCAAACTTATGGAGGGTAAAGATTTCACTTATGAATACATACAGAGGGACGGGCTCCGGGAACCCATCATTTTTAGGAAGGCTGATGGTCTTGGTCTACAGATGCCTGATTCTGACTTCAGTGTGAGTGATGTGAAGTTGCTTGTTGGAAGTCGACGAATCGTAGACGTGATGGATGTAAACACCCAGAAGGGAATTGAGATGTCAATGGCTCAGTGGGGACGCTATGAGACACCACCATCTGAGAGAGAGAAACTCTACAACGTCATCAGCCTGGAGTTCAGCCACACGAAACTAGAAAATCTGGTCAAGCGACCGGCATCGGGGCACCTTGTAGATTGGGTGGACAACATGTGGCCTCGCCATCTCAAGGAGCGACAGAGAGACTCCACCAATGCCATCATAGACATGCATTATCCCAAAGTCCAGAAGTACTGCCTCATGAGTGTGCAGGGATGCTTTACGGACTTTCACATTGACTTTGGTGGAACTTCAGTCTGGTACCACATCCTGCAAGGGGCAAAGGTGTTCTGGCTGATTCCACCCACACCTCAAAATCTGGACATGTATGAAAACTGGGTTTTAACAGGGAAGCAAGGAGACATCTTCCTGGGGGACAAGTGTTACGACTGTCAGAGGATAGAGCTCAATCAGGGCAACACCTTCATCATCCCATCAGGTTGGATTCATGCAGTCTACACCCCACAGGACACTCTGGTGTTTGGAGGAAATTTCCTTCACAGCTTTAACATCCCCATGCAGCTCTGAATCTACAACATAGAAGACCGTACTCGGGTGCCAGCAAAGTTCCGCTACCCATTCTACTATGAGATGTGCTGGTATGTCCTGGAGAGGTACCTCCACTGTCTGACCAACATCTCTCACCTCACGCCTGAGTTCCAAAAATACTCTCTTGGTATCGGACTGACCCCCTCTGACTTGGAGATTAATGATGTCTCCATGGACGAAACTTCAAATGGGATCAACAGTGACTCTGAAAATGAAGTTAATGTCACCGAAGTGGAAATAAAGAAAGAAGAAATCGAAAAACAAAAGCCTCAAGTTAACACACCTCGGCATTTCCTGACCCCTTTTGAGTTGGAGGGCCTTTGGAACCTTTTAGGGAAGCTGGGGGAGCTTCCTGCCAACAAAAAGTGTGTTCCTGCTGGGATTCAAAATGCAGCAGCCCTGCTGGAGGACATGAAGGATGTCCTGAGGAATTGTGCATCTGATCAAGTTAAGCTAGTCTACACTAGGGAGCCTATTGTCAAATGGCCAAAAAGGCCATCAAGGTACCAGCCTTCTGCTCCCAATCCACCTGCACCTGTTCTTTGTCGTCCTATGGGCCCGTCCCTCCACAAGTCCCAGAGACCCACCAAAGGAACTTCAATCTCAGCTCTGAGGCGCAGACGAGTCAGGTGCAAACGTTGTGCTGGCTGTCGCAGGAAAGAGTGTGGTGCACAAGGTTCTGAGGGTCCCGGTAGAAGGAGGCCCAGTGTATACGGTGGCACCTGTTGACGATGTAAAGAAGGTGAAGAATGTGCACTGGGCTATGCTGAAGCCAGTGGTTTGGGCTAGGTCACCTGTTGAGGTGATTGCCTCTGGTGGACATTCAGCGGAACAGGATCAAGTGGAGTCTTCTGAGGAAGATGACTGGGTACTAGTGAGAACAGGCCCGTTACAGCATACCCAGGCCAGGGCGGCTTTGGTTTCCCAGCCGGCTCAGCTGTTGCACCCTGGAGTTCAGCTGGATCAGGAAATGCCTGGCTCTGGTGGGGTGCAGGCCCCTGTGGAGGATTGGCCACCGTTGGCTGCGCCATTGACACAACCTGAGGTCTCAGGCGGTACTATCGTGCGACGGTCACAGCGTACAACAGCGGGGCGGCACTCGAATGTTCACCATCTCCTAAGGTTGGTGGGTGGCTCTGTGTTACAGCTGGCGGTGCCCCCTGATCAGTTGTCTGGTGCTTGGAGTACTGTTTTTAGACCGTGGACTTAAAGGTGGGGTTAGATTAAAAGTTTTAATCGTCGGGACGACGATTTCCTGAGGGGGGTGGAATGTAGCAGGATGAGGTAATCTGCTCCTGATTTTAATAAATAACACCTGACCCCGCCAGTCACCAGTAGGGGAGCTGTGGGTATAAAAAGCAGACTCGGGCAGTGTTTCCTCCCTTGTTTACGGAAGTAGCTGCACTACGAAACAGTAGCTGTATTTTGGAACAGTGGCAGCGTAAGCTAGATGCGTGTGGATCGCGGTGAGTATTCTGATCAGCTGTTAAAAAGCAGATTGGTGATAACTGATATAGGCTACATACAGACAGAGGCGACATTTGGAAACCTGACGAAAGCTGTAACGTTACCACGTGCTGTTGGAAAAGAAGCGTGCTTGCCTTCTAGGTGATCTACTGCTGTCGGCGTGGTATGTATGTGCGGCACGCCCCCTCCCTGCACGCTCAGTAAGAATATTCTTTTCTGGGTTAATAAGGTTTATTACCTTTTTTTAGGACCCGAGGTGTTGTGGTGCTACGACAAAGTGTTTTGAGTCACATTCTGTTTAGTACCAGCAAACCCATCCCACCTCTGCCACCGATGTGACAGTGTGCATCCTGTCACAGTGTCCCGATTGATCATGCGCCCTGGCTACTTGGCCAAGGGGATGTCCCTTTGGCTGATTAGAGCATATGACTCTCACCCGGGAGTCTGGGGATCGAATCCCGCCTGGGCCCTCCTTTCTCCACCCTACATTTGGCGTTGTTGGCAGGATCCATGTAGCACTGTCAAGTAGGTCCATGGATGTGAAGTTTGTGGCACCCTGCGCGGGAGCACGAGGATGTGATGTGGCAGTGTGTGTCCTGTCACAGTGTCCCGATTGGTCATGCGCCCTGGCTACTTGTCGGGCCCTCGTTTCTCCACCTTATCACATGTAACTTACTTATCGCCATCAGGATCCATCTTTATTTATGACGCAATTGTGGTAATTTTTCTTTAGAAAATTGTTATACAGCAAAAACAGTTTTAAACCATGCAATTTTATATATTATTAGGTAATTAATTTAGCCCTTCCGGACAGTTTGTAAACAAAATTCACGTGTTTGTTTATTTTATTTGTTCGTGCATAAGCACATGCATGTCCTAGGTCAAATGAGGAGCACGAGCGCCGCGCACCACTGTTACATGCCTACAGTAGATTTCATATCATCACTAATTTAACGTGGCTTTCAATAGTTGTCCCTGCCGTGGGTGGGCGGGAACTCTTCTGAATGGGGCTGCTACCATCGGCTGCTATATAGTAGCGGTACGAACGCTACAACAAATCAAACGCACCAAATTGAGCTAGCCGCGCCGTGCGCAGTGTGATCATCCGGGTACTTCTGACTTCGCTACATAACTCCAACCCAGGCTTCCGATTAGTGGCTTTTAAAAGATATTTCTGTGAGTTATTTTAATGTTTCTCTACAAAACTATGAACTACAATTCAAACTTTAGCAAAAGTATAACCGAAAAACCACGTGTGAGGGGTTTAAAACCACATTTGAGGTTATAGAAGTAGAGGAAGGGGAGCACATTATGGAAACGTGACTACTTCCATGTTGTATAACGGGTGTTTCTGACCAATCAGAGCGCTCCGTTCTTGTTTTGTTCATGTGGGCGGGGTTGTTGATGCAGTGTGGACATTTTGCGTGCTTGAGTTTACAGACGTAGTAAAATTTCCCGTGTTTACTTTTTGTTCTGTTCCGCTGTTACAGGCGTTGTGTAAGTTCACTGTAGCCTACCTCTACAGGCAGATCGGTGTGAGACTTTCGCGTCGACCAGTCGCGTGCGTGTAGTTGTGGAGCTCGCCGGAGCCTCGTGTGTCATGATACAACAATAATATTTTTACTCGCCGCCTCTGGCAAAACAAAAATACTGTTAGCTGAGTTCTATGTTGATATGTTTAATTAATCGTTTATACTAACACTGACGGGATTTTCGTTTTAATTAGTTATCCTTTGTTCTTTCCACACATGCAGCCAGCGCTATATATTAATGTCGATGTATTAACTAGACTCAACATGGATCAACTGGAAATGGAGCAAGGCTGAACTCGGACAAGCTTTTTTTTTTTTTTTTTTTTACTCAGCTGGGATAGATTATTATTGTTGTTGTTGTTTTTGTTTGGACTGATCCAGCCCGTTTCACTTGACTACACCGACCTAAATAAAGAAGGCGACATGGTGGTCAACACCATCCACTGGTTCAGGAAGGGACTTCGGCTACACGACAACCCGGCTCTGAGGGACTCGATCCGGGGAGCGGACAGCCTGCGCTGCATCTACATCCTGGACCCTTGGTTCGCAGGCTCCTCTAATGTGGGCATCAACAGATGGAGGTAAAGGAGGGGATAGCCGACCCTGGAGTGGGGGAAATAACGGAGTTTAACAAATAATACACCGTTATTAGATTTAGTAGTAAACAGACCTTGTCATATGCGTCGTCTGTCCGCCCACGTGATTCATCTCATCCTGCACGTTTGGAAATGACTCGATCATTAGTCTATTTTCTCAAAACTTTACAATATTACTTGCAATCTTCACTGATGAATAAATCCTAAATACCAAATATGGCATGTGGCTAAATGTTTACATGTCTACAGAAACTTTTTTAAAACATATTTTTGTAGATTTAAAGTTAGTTGTTTTTGACATATACCATATGTCATAATTACAATTTAACAACAACAAGCAAGAAAGCTGCTTGGACCACACCAATTCATAGATCACCGTATTCCAATGAACATTTTGATTTATGCTGCTCACACAATTTACATAAATATGTTCAGGTCTAATGGGTGATCTCTCGCAATCTCACCATGTCATCACTGGGGTTCTTCAGGGTTCACAGATCAATATAACTACAGCACAAACAATAGTTGGTGATGAGAGTTTACCTCATGTGCAGTAAACCGAGGTAAATACTCAGAAACGTGTCAAATTCTGATAGGCCAAACTTGGCCAGAAATCATAACAAAGTTGTTTAATAAAACAAGAGTAATTCAGTTGCTCGCTGACACTCGAACCGGCCAATTCGGGAATGAAGCCTTTTTGATACCATCTTCTCCTTTGACCTCCCGCCAAAGCCTCTCTGCAACGCTGCGGCTGATACCAGACAACCGGCTCTTCTAAGAGCCAAGCAAACATCAACATTAGACGCAAATAAGCATTCCAGCTTCCTGCCTTCACCTCGAGGGATCTCAGACTGGACGGGTCCTATCAGAACTGGCTACAAGTTTCCTGATATCAGAGGTTCACTCCACCGGCAGTGACCATCGACCCTCCGGATCTCACGAGAACCTCCACACCATGGGTGCATAGACTTGACAGGACAGATTGCATCTGATGCTAAACTAATAAACAACTCTCTAGTTTAGAACCAAACAACAAATTCTTTTTACACCCAGATTTCACAATTTCTCTCAGATACAAGGAACGGTTGCTACAACATCTAGCTTCCATCACAACACCTCACATCCACCATATCCCATCTCATTATTCATATCTTGTCATGTATAAATTATTAGTTTAGGAAAAGAATTAAGTTCATTTTATAAACTACATACTGACTTAATACGAAGTGTGTTTATGGTCCCTGAAGAAGCAAAGAACCCTAGAATCTTTTGATTAAACATTCAAAAATCAGATTGATATTTCATATTTATATGGAATAATCACATCTTATTGGTCATAATTAATATGTTTTAATTGCTACAATATGTATATCACAGCCTTGGTTTCTCTATGACGCAGACTGTGTGCACTTTCACTACAAATTGATTTAACTTAAAATCAAATTCTTTTGTTTCAAACTCCTCAAAACAAACATCAGGACTGTTCTTCTCTTTCAGCCACTCAGAAAACGTCATTCATCTGAAGGTCACGTCGTGCAAATTAGGTCAGTTAAATCCCTCACCAGTGTTGAGATGAAGCATTTTTGTTAAAGACCGATTCTGATAGAGGTGATCTTCTCCTTTGGAGTTACTGCACCAGCCAGACAAGTACGGGGTCACTGCAGAAGAGCGCTTCTTTTACAGAAACGTGTTTAAGGAAAAAACATAACGCTCCGTGTGCAGATCCTAAAGCTTTATACAAATCAGTCTTGCACGGTAAAGTCACGCGACGTGTCGGTGAACCACCTTTTTAACTCGTGACTCTGATCATGTAAAAACCAAGACAGGACGTTGAAGCTCAAACAGCTTGGACCATTGAGGTCCTGCTGAAGGCTGCAGGCTGTGATTTTGCTGCCTAACAACCGTGACCATCATGGTTCTTCCTTCTCCCTAAATCTGCTGCTCACTTCAAATCAAATCAACTTTATTTATATAGCACTTTTCATACAAAAAATGCAACTCAAAGTGCTTTACAGATTAAAATGGTCCCATAGATCCCACATTCCCATCCCAGCCCCCCTCCCCAAGTATAAAACAATTAAAAATTACAGTTCCCCTCCCGCACCCAACTTCCAAAGTGGACATACAATCACCCGCACACACACACACACACACACACACACACACACACACACACACACACACACACACACACACACACACACACACACACACACACACACTCGTGAACACCAGAGGAAACAATAGGCTGAGTTCAGATGGGTCAGGTAATGAACGACACATCATCAGCGGAGCCATCTGCCCTGGCAGCAACAGATCCACTAAAATAAAATTTGTTTAGTGCTTTCCTGCACACACAAGTCTCATACCAGAGATATCAATTAAATATCACATTTGAGTTCACAGGGTGGCGAGAACCTACTTGTACTACTTAATGGCCTTTACATTCTGACAGGGTTTCAAGACACCGGCCCATGACGCCCAGTGGCGTACGGCAGAAACCCCACCAGTGCCCGGGCACTACCTGGGGAGCGCCCCGGCCGCCGCCGCCTCTGACCACCGGCCCCAAGGCAGAGGGCTCCGCAGAGGAAACACTGGAGGATTTAAGATATATAACATATAAAATAATAAAAGCTAATAATGATAAAAAGTAACTGATAAAAAGTGATTATAAAGATAATAAAAGAAAACATAATCATGTAAAAACACTAAGATGTAGATAAAATGATAAAAATAATAAAAGAGATAAATATGTATTTATAGATAAATAGTAATCAGTTAAAAGCTAAGCTAAAAAGGTGGGTCTTGAGCCTATTCTTAAAAGCCTTGTGAATGAGTGGCCGTCAAACTGGGCCAGAGTGTTTTTATGCTCCTTATGTGTGCTCGACTAGCTTTAGTAATCATTAAAATAATACATTCACCAAATCTCATTAATCTGACACCGCGCAAACGGTTGGTTTAATACATTTTAAAATTTTCCTGACAATGCTTTCAAGTATTTTATTGCATTCAATAATAAATCACAGGATTACTTTATTGTATGCATTTTCTAACATTATCAGATCTCCTTCACTTGGAATGGATGCTTAATGATTTGCTGTGGTTGGTTTTTTCCAGGTTTTTGCTGCAGTGTTTAGAAGATCTAGATGCCAGCCTTCGTAAACTCCACTCTCGCTTGTTTGTCATCAGAGGCCAGCCTACCGATGTCTTCCCTCGTCTTTTCAAGGTACAATAATTAAGGCAGAAAATGCAGTTTTCAAAACGCTTTTTAATTAGAAAGCAGTGTGATTACATTGGAACATTTAAATTCAGTGCCACTTTGACTGTAAAGAGCTATTTTTGAATTATACACACCCGCTCCGACAAAAGGTGGCTATAAAAGCATCTTAGGTTAGCTGGTTACTGTTGGCTATGGTGGTCCAGTGGTTAATGTGTCTGCCTGAGCATGCTAACCACGGGACTACCAAGTCTGCTACATAACACCAGTCGCCTAAGGTTTGATTTATGCTTCTCAGTCAGCTCCGCACGCATTGACAGAGACGTTCTGCTCTCGGGCGTCTCCGTCACCTGGGGAGTGTTGCAAAGCAATTCCCCAGCAGGACAACAGAAGGCGTAGTGCTATTCTGTGGTATCCTGCTTCTATTACATTCATGTATCCGGTCCACAATAGTGTATTTACTAATGTGTTTCAGAGACTTTATAACACGGACAAATTTGTCCTTCGTTCTCCTCCACCTCTTCGTGCAGCCGCCACCTCTAAACCATGGGGCGGTGCGGTTGATGAATGTACAGGACCAGTCACAAGCTCTCAGCCTCCATGGCCTTAGATGGATATTTAAAAATTTGGGCACGTGTCCGTCATCCTCTGTGAGCCTGCCGGAGAGCCCTTACGCCGACACACGGTGGCGTTGCGCGTCTCCGCACCGACGCAGGCGAAGAAGCATAAATTAGGCTTAAGCCATCCGGTGCTGGCCCGAGGAGACCGGTTTCAGGCGACTAACTTCCAGGAGAGGAGCAGGGCCTGATGACACGACTATTTAGAAGCTTTACAAGATTTTCTAAGTAAAACTCTAAATTTGCAGCTGAAACAGAAAAATGCACAAAAAAATGCACGTTTTTTTTTTTATTTCCATGAGGAAATAATATCACGTGGTAAAAAGCTCCAGAAAGTAGATTTTCCATGACACGGGCCCTTGAACTAAAAATGCTTCTTTAAACTTCACATCTACACAAACAGTAAATGTATTTATCTTTATTACTGTTTTACTTTTTTTTAGATTGCTCAGGATTTTTGTTTTATAAAATATTACAAAGAACATCAGAGCAAAGGTGAATAAAACTTGTGAACAACACACATCACACGTGCCATACATCATTAATAACTGTGTATTATTATACCACTGTTGCTCAGGAGTGGCAGATCACACGTTTATCTTATGAAAATGACTCTGAGCCGTTCGGTAAAGAGCGGGACGCCGCCATCCAGAAGCTAGCCAGCGAGGCCGGTGTCGAGGTCATGGTGCGGATTTCACACACGCTCTATGACCTGGACAGGTGAGTTTTACTCTGAAGTCTCGTGTCGCTAAAATGCGGACTTGCTTTGAATCTTTGTTTCTCCCCTGAAGGATCATTGAGCTTAACGGCGGCCAGCCTCCGCTCACGTACAAGCGCTTCCAGGCTCTAATCAACAGGATGGAAGCTGTGGAGCTGCCCGCCGAAACCATCACGTCTGAAACGATTCAAACCTGCCGCACTCCCATCAAGGATGATCACGATGACAAGTTCGGGGTTCCTTCGCTAGAAGAGCTTGGTGAGCCTCTTTATTTGCTGAGAATCTGTGGTTTTTCAAAGTAAAAGCACTGTTCCGAGATCTCCCAGCTCTCTGAAAAAGAATAAAACTATATGAAAAAGGAGAGTAAATGTGTGGAACATAAAAGAGTGACTTCCCCCTCGATTAAATTGCAGTGTGTGAGTTTTATCTCAATGGAAAATTAGTCTTTTGTTGCTTATAAAATGCATTTTATTGTGTTATTTGTTTTGTAATGTTAAAAACCTAAATTCTCTTGATATGAGGAGTCTGCTTCTCAGCTCTGGTTCTGACGTGGGTCTGCGTATGTAAATGATGAGCTCTCTCGTTTAGTCGGGAGGTAACAGCTCTGTCCGTCTGACAGGTTTTGAGACAGCCGGTCTCACCACCGCAGTGTGGCCAGGTGGAGAAACAGAAGCCCTCATGAGGCTTGAGCGACATCTGGAGAGGAAGGTAACGTTGATTGCATGCTTCAAAAAATGGTGGAAATAAATAAAAAAATAACTTATCTAGTATTTTATTTATTTAAGCCCTTTTTTTAAAATCTAATTTGAGGTTATTGTTGTTTTTATGTCACAACGGACTCCGTTGCAGGCATGGGTGGCAAACTTTGAGCATCCACGTATGAACGCCAACTCCCTGCTGGCCAGTCCCACCGGCCTCAGCCCTCATCTACGCTTCGGGTGTCTCTCCTGCCGTCTTTTCTACTTTAAACTGACTGATTTGTACAGAAAGGTAAAAAAAACATCATCTAATTGTTTAAAGCTAATGAAACTATACAGGTTTTAACTCTTCTGATGTCATCAGGTGAAGAAGCACAGCACTCCGCCGCTGTCTCTGTACGGCCAGTTGTTATGGAGGGAGTTTTTCTACACAACCGCCACGAACAACCCCTGCTTTGACAAGATGGAGGGGAATCCTGTGTGTGTCCAGATCCCCTGGGACCGAAACCCAGAGGCGCTGGCCAAGTGGGCGGAGGGACGAACGGGTTACCCATGGATCGACGCCATCATGACCCAGCTGAGGCAGGAGGGTTGGATCCATCATTTGGCTCGGCACGCTGTGGCCTGCTTCCTCACCAGAGGAGACCTCTGGATCAGCTGGGAGGAAGGCATGAAAGTAAGAACTAGAAATAGCTGCAGTAATTGGATTTTTGCTGGTTTTGACCATGTGTTTTTTTTGTTTACTGCAGGTGTTTGAGGAACTGTTACTTGACGCGGACTGGAGCGTTAACGCTGGCAGCTGGATGTGGCTCTCATGCAGCTCGTTCTTCCAGCAGTTTTTCCACTGCTACTGCCCCGTGGGGTTTGGTCGACGCACAGACCCCAGTGGTGACTACATCAGGTCAGGCCTCACGCGAATAAATAAAAACTCTCCCTGTTATACGCTTAAGGTGTTGTGGCGCCTTTTGTTTTCCCCCACATTCTTTGAAACGGTGAAGTACAATCTCATGGTTCACAGGCTACTTTAAGGTGGGGGGTGGGGGGTGGGGGGGTTTGTTAGTCATGGGGTGTTTCTCAATGTCAAGGAACCTTGCCTTGATGTCTTGGCCCGCCCCGGTTGCCTAGGAGATACGTCATCAGGAGCCGCCAAGACGTTGTCCAGTCGGTTCCAACGTTCATGTTCTACCGAGGCGTGTGTTCTCCGTTTGTTAGCCGTTTAGCTAGCTGAGCAAGGATACACGGGAGGTGTCTAGTAGCCTAGCCTTGGCCAAAAATTACCCAGAATACACCGCGGTATTTTCAAAAAGACGGCGGATCAGAAGCTGGCAGCTACTTCGGGACAATTTTCAAGTTTAAAAGTAAGTCAGCTAATTAAAAATGTGTTTTTTTTTAGATCCAAAGAAGTTGTCTATGGTTGGTTAGTTGCTTAGTAGCTGCAGCTTCACTAGCTAGCGGGTAGTAACTCACTCATATTTTTAATTTAAGAAACAAATACCCCTCCCACTATCCTAATGGGTGTGACCCCGCGAGGAAAGTTGGCCATTGAGCAGGGTTGATGGTTTATCTCTTGAGGTCCATGTGGCAGGGGTGAGGAGTGAGCACCACCTCACCCCTGCCACATGGACCTCAGCGGATAAACCATCGATCCTGCTCAATGGTCAACTTTCCTCGCCGGGTCACCCATAAATACAGTGCGAGGGTTAAACAATTTAAAAAGGTAAAAGGCTCGTTATATATTTATACTGAAACTAATACGTATAAAATACAACGTTATCCCCCGTGTCACGTGACCGCCGTGGAAGTCGCGGTCACGTGATGCAAGTCTGCTCCATTTAACCGTTTTCTTTCACCAAGGAAGGACAGTGTCCTTGCAAGCAAGGCGCCTTGACATGGAGAAACACCCATGGTTTCATCAGAATTACAAAAATGTGCAGCTGTTTGAGATTTTTCTAATTTCACCTGCATTTGTGCAAATATGGTCCATCTAACAGCTTTCAGTTTCATCTCTTCATTCTTTTCTTCTTGTTTCACCAGACGCTATTTACCAGCACTGAGGGGTTTCCCTGCCAAATACATCTATGATCCTTGGAATGCCCCTGAGGAGGTGCAGAAGGCAGCCAGGTGCATCGTAGGGACCCACTACCCCCGACCCATGGTGAACCACGCCGAGGCCAGCCGCATCAACATAGAGAGGATGAAGCAGATTTACCAGCAGCTTTCCTGCTACAGAGGACTCTGTAAAGACGGATAATAAACATTCTGCATGGAAATTTAACAATAAATCACAAAATAACTAGATTTATTTAGATTTCAGGTGTTTTTCTTTTTATGTTAGAGAAAATATCTGTAACCTATTTTTTTTTTTTCATAAAAAGTTGGATTACGTTTTAATGCTTTGTTAATGCTTTGCAGGGCTGCTGGCAACAGTACCAGTAAATGCCACCAATGCTGGAAGAGTGGACACGGGGACGGGTCAAGGTCCTGGACGGTCCTCTGAAGATGCGACTGGGGAGGAGGGAACATCTCAAACAGGTGGAGCGAATGCTTTTTTCTTTTTTTTTTAAATATATTTCCTTGACAATCATCACACACATAACTAAAACTTGCACCCACGAGATCTGAGCTGTTTGCATCGTGATCTCTAATATTTGGCCTGCAGGATGATCGTTCACACTGAGCCATTGTTCTGCTGCCAAAGAGCCAGATATAAAAACAAAATCAATGTTTTGAACCCAGTTTTCTACACTGTAAAAACGTGTTGTGTAAGCCCAAAAAGGAAAACTGTTTGATTAGGGATGCGTCTCAGATAATCTGCGTTGTGCTTCATTGCAGAAAGAAGACAGTCGACGCAAAAACGACGCCATGGAGACACCGAACCTGAACGCAGCTCTAAACCCTGGAAGCAGAGCAAATAGAAAGTGGGTTTGTGTCACATCCGTTAATAACCGTCAGCCTGCTGAGAAGAAAAAAGTGTTGGATCGATAGTTTTTGTGGTGAAAATAATTATGAGTAAAAAAAGAAAAGCTCTGAAACATTTTTACTACCAAAACTCAGCAGCAGCTAATATCTGTTGCGCAGATAAAGCGTGACAGATTAATCGACGAGGTCGTCGGGAGAGACGTCAGTTTGCGTAACAAGTCTACAACCTTGTCTGTCATCTGTTTAGATGTGAGATAAGGAACTTCTAAGAGCTGTAAGATCTCAGAGAGGATAAAGAGACGCTTTGTTTGAGTCTTTTCTGTTTGTGTCGTGAGCAGCAGCTTGTTGTCTTCCACTGCAGTGTCTAGTTTTATTAATAATGTCTTAAAAATCCAACATCAGTCATTTAGCTCTGGTTTTGGTAAACAGAATCAGATATTACTGTCCTTCAGCTTCTGAGTGGTGAACAGGGATACGTGTCCCCCTTTGGATGATCCACTTGGGTCAAATGTCATTTTTATACAAACTATATGAAGTTTTGAATGTGCATACCTTTTTTTTAAAAAGCTTTCACAAGGGTTGATAAATCAGGCCGTCCAAAGTGTTGTGAATACTTTAGATTTTAAACTTTTGTATATCTGGTTTTGTGATTATTCCCTTTTTTTGTAAATATTACTGAAACACAAAAATTCTAATATATGTCCTTTTTCTCTCCCTCTTGAACGTAAATCTATTTTATATGAAGAGCGATCACGTTTGTTTGTATAATATGGCAATAAAAGTCAAATGATTCACATTTTGTGTTCTGATTTTGTGCCGTCACGTCCATCTTTACAAAGAAATAGCAATTCACTTCCTTTTTAAGTCAAACTTGTTTGATCAAAATTGCAGATTGAGATATTTTACAACGTTTTTGTCGATAATAAACCTGAAAGTGAGGCACACAAAACTAAATAAGAGATTTGGATTCTAATGTTTTTAATGTAGTGTTCTTCAGGCACTGACAAATAGACTTGATTGGTTATCTGATTCAAACTTCACATCGCAACTCATGTCTAAGGAAAATAGGCTGAATTGATATTTTTGGATCATATAATCTATTGTGATCAGTCACAGATGGTGAGATGTTCTGTAATAAGTCAGCCCATTTCTGTCTGACTTTGTTGTATTAGAATATAGTAAACATGAAAACAAGAATCTTGTTTTGGATCACGTTGGATTCGTGAAAATCTTCAGCAAATTTCATTTGTCTGCAGATCAGAAATTTATCTTTAGTTTGAAGAAAATGTTGTGCAGCCATACAGCGCCACAGATACAGAAAATGATCATAAAAGATGGATATCCTCCCCCATCCCATACTGGTTTCAGCACCATGGTTGTAATGGTCAAGCAGACATGACATACAGAGAATCAGCACCAAGGACAGCTCTGGTAAACAAGAGCAGCACTGGTATCTATCTATATATCTATATCTATCTATATATATATATATATATATATATATATATATATATATATATATATATATATATATAATATATTTGAGAGAGAGAGAGAGAGGCCTGTAATTGTCATCATAGGTATAGGTATACCTCAACAATGCAAGACAAAATGAGAAAAATAATCCAGAAACTCACATTGATTTTTATGACTTCCACTCACTAATAATTGCTCTCACTGTTGATTTCTTCTCACAAGCTGCTTACCTATTGCAGATTCTTCTCAGCCTGGTGCAGGTCTACAATTTTGTTTCTGGATTCCTTTGACAGCTCTGTGGTCTTGGCCATAGAAAAGGTTGGAGTGTGAGTGTTTGAGGCTGTGCACAGGTGTCTTTTATACCGATAACGAGTTCAACAGGTGCCATTATTACAGGTAATTAGAGGAGGAAAGAGATGCCTCTTACAGAAGAAGTTACAGGTCTGTGAGAGCCAGAAATATTTCTTGTTTGTAGAAGACTAAATACTTATTTTCCTTCATAATTTGCAAATAAATTATTTTAAAATAAGACAATGTGATTTTTGCATCCATCCATCCATTTTCATCCGCTTATCCAGGGTCGGGTCGCGGGGACAGCAGCCTAAGCCGGGACGCCCAGACTTCCCTCATCCCAGCTACTTGAACCAGCTTTTCCGGGGGAATCCCAAGGCGTTCCCTGACCAGCTGAGAGACGTAGTCCTGGGTCTTCCCTTGGGTCTCCTACCAGTTGGACATGCCCGAAAAACCTCACCAGGGAGGCGTCCAGGAAGCATCCTGACCAGATGCCCAAGCCACCTCAACTGGCTCCTATATATATATATATATATATATATATATATATAGATATAGATAGGAGCCAGTTGTATATATATTGTATTATTATTATTGATATATTATATATATATATATATATATATATATATATATATATATATATATATATATATATATATATATATATATATATATATATATATATATATATATATATACAATATATATATATATATATACAATATATATAACTGGCTCCTATATATATATATATATATATATATATATATATATATATATATATATATATATATATATATATATATATATATATATATATATAGGAGCCAGTTGTATATATATTGTATTATTATTATTGATATATTGTGTATATATATATATATATATATATATATATATATATATATATATATATATTGTATATATAAAATTAAATTATTTAATATAATATTAAATGACAGCTCTTTTTTACGTGAAGCACAACTGTTCAAAAACATTTTTTTTTACATTATTATTATTATTATTATTATTATTATTATTATTATATTATTATTATTATTTTTTATTATTATCATTAGACTTTGTGATTTTTTTTTACGTAAGCAGTCGGCCCGCCCCCCATAGTTGAGTCACGTTTCATTGTAAAAATGAAGAAAAACGTGTCCAATCGCAGCAGCAGCCTCGGTGGGCGGTGACAGCTCGTTCCCAGCTGGTTGATTCCTGCTTCTCGGTTTGACTCCCTCTTGCAGCTGGAAACGGAGATGGGGGAGAACCGGGAAAAACGGAAACCAATTCGCCTAATCGCTGCTGTCTGTAACAACCGGGGAATCGGTAAAAATGGCCATCTGCCCTGGAGTTTACCGTAAGTCCGAGAATGTTGCTCTATTGAGATTCTTTTGGATTGAGATCCTATTGGATTGAGATTTAGATTTATGAATGTTTTCTGTTGAATACAAGTTGCTCCGGATAACATTTGCAATGTGTTTTATTCTGAATTATCTTAATTATTCCAGAATATTCGTAAAAGTATCTAAGAAACATATATAAATTATGGACTTATCAATGTGCTAAATAGACAGTTGAACCTTTGTGTGTTACTGATGCAGTTGCATATTACTTTCGCTGACCCGTGAGTTTATTGGTTTATTACCCGGTTAATAAACGTTACTGCACAAAGCCATAAATCAAAGTCACCTGTAGCTGCTTTATGAGACCAGGGCCTCTAACAGGTGTATTAGGCTGCATTCTTGGAAAAAGTCAGTAGCAGATTTTTCCTCCACAGGTCTGAATTTCAGTATTTTCTGAACACCATCTCCAGAGTTTCTCGACCAGGTAATCATTTAAAACCGACAATAAACCTGAGTGATATGATGTTGTAATTACTTTTTTATTATTCTGTAGGTAACTTCAATTTGATGATTTGGGGACGACACTGTTGGAACTCTCACCCAGAAAACATCTACCCACTGCCCAACTCTCTACATGTAGTCCTGAGTAAAACACTAACGTGAGTACAGACACATCTAGAAAATCCAGATCCAGCACCAAACCAGTCCAGAACTGTATCTATCGTTTCCTGCAGAAATGTCCCAAATTACGCCCACTTCTTGTGTCGGGACTTTGAGAGCGCAGTCCGTCTTGCAGCTGAGCACCCCCTCGCTGACGTCATAGAGACCGTCTGGATTCTTGGTGGAACGCAAGTCTATGAGGTGAACCAGCTAAAGCATCTGCTTTTTGACATTTAACACAGTTTTACACAGTTTTGTTTCATGTAAAAATTTATAATATTTCTTCTAGTTCCCGAATTTGTTGTGGAATAAAACATAAACGTACAGCATCACCTCTTTATCACATAACATCTGTTTCTGCTAACTAAACTGGATTTTTCACTTTTAACAACAGTTTTAGCGCCCTCTTGTGGTCGGTATTTGCAGCAACAACTGCTCAATCGTTCTAAAACTCCTTTTGTTTTTGTTTCTAGTCTGCATTTGTTTAATTAACCACATTAAGTAACAAATATTCACATCAATTCTTACCTAATTATCAGACTAAAAAGAAAGATATTTTGCAGTTTTGTAGAATATATTTGATATTTTAAATACTTTTGAGGAGCACTTTTCTAGTCTTTACAGGATCAAAATTCACCATTAGTTGCACCAACGTGCCTGCTGACCTCTCCTCGCCTTTGGGATTAGACTTTGTCTTTGTATAGCAGGTCTGAGCTCTCATTTGCCTCCCATGATTGCCGGCTTTGACAAAATTCCACATCCAATCAACCAAAACAATAGAATCCATTCTCAGTTAAAGTGCATTCAAGCTAAAGCCTCATTGTGTTCATACTGAACCATTTCCAAACACTTCTTATAAGTAAACATCCCTGTGGGGTTTTTGATATTGTAACCCCTGAGTTGAGCTACACCTGAGCTAATTTTTAACAGGCAAGTTGGGTGCTTGGTAGTTTTTGTTTGTTTGTTTGTGATTTTTAACAGTATCATGCACTAAACTCAAATGAAAAAAACAAAATGTTGAAAAAATTGAAATGCTTGAAACACAAGTGAAACATTAATGTAGTAAATTGTGTAAATGTTAATGTTTAGATAATTATTTTTTCCCTGTAAATTTACATTGAATAATTGCCATATTATTTTTGCCATGATAGACTTTTAAACATGAAGTAACATAAAAAATGTTTGTAGCTTTTCTTCTTTACTAATATTTTTAGTTTTTATTTACTGTTATTCATCCATATTATGCTTAAAACCACAAGAAATCAAAAATAAAGATTTTAATTATGTTCCAGATTGTCAGAAATACTAATTATATCACTAAATGTTCATAAACAAATGGGCCAAGAATGAAAACTGGGATGTACAGAAATGCACTAATTTGTCTATATGATATCTTATTTGGAAAAATTTGTTGTATTTATTGTGGTATGGCAAAAATGAAATTATAAAAATAAAAAAATAACGTTTTTCATATAGTGCCTTTCAGGATAAAACTCACAAGCACATTAAATTAATAATAGAATTTATTTTATGCACCTTATGGTATTTTATGAATGTGACATAATTATTTGTAAACAAACAATAAATAAAATTACTACTTTTACTAATTAACCTGTTAAAGTTCAGAATTTCTGCCTTTCCTTCTTGTTTTTGGTCACCAGGACGCGTTGCAGCACCCGTGGTGCGACCTGCTCTACCTGACGGACGTGATGGCCGACTTTGACTGCGACGTCTTCTTCCCGGAGTTTGACAGAAAACTGTTTCAGCTACAGGAACGGTGAGTTATCTGTCCATGTTGGTGTTTAAAGAGGAATTCAACTCGGGGCAAAAAAATGTTCCTCCTCTTAGAAACTCACCATCAGCACAGCTGTGAGTTGTCAGAGCAGCTCAAAGGATTTGCTGACTTTACTGAAGCTTTGAAGAGCTTTGTTGCTTTCATTATCATAAATTAGAATTGGAAATGAGTAAACTGGTTCAGTCAGAGTGCAGCCTGTTCATGGTGTTCGTTACAGCAAATGATCCCTTTATATAAATAAGAATATGAGGCTGACTGACTGGTTGAGGACATTTTTCCACAATAAAACACTGAATAAAATCTGAGTTAGATATATTTTGATTGTTTTCTCTCTCTCGATTCCACATAAGATTTCCTGACGTGCCGAGTGACATTCAAGAGGAGAACGGCATTAAGTTCCAGTGCCAGGTTTTCAAGAAAGAAGCTGCTGATTCCATTTAAATATTAAACATAATAAAAAATGACATTTTCAAAAACGCATATGCAAAGTTGACTGTAGAGATTTTACTTGAAAGCTTTTTGTTTTTCTTCTCACGGGCAGAGGAAACACAGAAAAGCTCACAGCTCTTTGACTTCAGACAGTTTAACTAAAACAAATAGATGCAATGAAACATTTTTTCCACATTTATTTATTTTATGCAGATAACGCAATAATCTCTGGTATAAAAAGTGGTTTCTCGCTGCCTTCAGCGGTCACCTCCCAACTTCTCTGTGTTTTTCTTCTCATCCTCCCATGCATCCATGTTGCAGCTGCACAGAATAAAGTTTGTCAGTGACTCAGTCAAAAGTAGCAAACAACCTGCTGCTTTCCTCGTCTTACAGCATCTCCGCATCTGTGTGAGTCAGCAGAACAGAAGTCAGTTTATAGGTTATAAGTAATTAACCTGCTCTTCATTTTTCATATCACTGTTTCTAAATAATAATAAATGTAACTCACATAAACAAAAAACAAAATGTTTTAGCTAAAAAAAATTCTTGAAAATAGTTTTTTTACATTTTTCTCAGAAAAAACTATGTATAGAATATTCAACTGAAGAAATTAATAATGTGAGCCACTTTTAATAAAGAATATTATTTATTTTGTTTGTGTTTCTCACTTTTGGCCACTAGATGGCAGCACCAATGAGACAAATTATTCAAAGGTGATTAGAAATGATGTCATCAGAGCAATGATGGATATTTGTGGTTAATTTGGAACAAATCAAAGCAGTCCAACATCCATCTGCTCTATTTGTCTTGTTGAGTCCTAACAGACCGGCCCGCCTGTCTGAAGTTGCAAGTGGAATATTCTGGCCACAGGGGGTGATGGGCGATAGGTGGCCTTTCGTTAACCCTGTTAAGTGTCATTTTAGCACAAACTGGCTCAAGAAAACCATTTAAAAATATGAAAAATTTGCGAACTATCCCTTTAATGATACACATTATAGATTTTATTGTAACAACACCTACTTCCAGCTCATTGTTGAGGTTTTACTTTATTTTCCACACATGAGCTGCATTGCTTGGTTCTTTTAAAACACAGAAAAGCTCTATGAGACTCTATTTAGGGGTTTTCTGTGTGAAGCATTAATCAGGTTTGAATGCATCCTTGCTTACTGCTTCTCTTCTCTCCTTCAGGTGCATTTTAGTAATTGGGTCATTCTTTGAAGTGTGTTGCTGAGATGAAATATTAGATCACAAGCAGAAAAAATAATGATTTAATCTGGGAAAGTCACCAACCTGCTACCTTATGTATTTGTGAGACGATCCACCTTGCCAAAGATTTTTGTCCTATTCCAGTTATTCAGAGAAGTGCCCCTCGTGTATTTAACCGATCATTCTTCTAAACATCTTCTCTGAAAAAGCCACTTTACTGTTTGACTCGGTGGATTTGATTCATCTTAGAGATAGTCTCCTAAATGGTCAGTGAAATGATAAAATCAGTCATGAATGAATAAATGACAACAACACCCAGCAGGCCCGTGACAGATGAGCCGTTATAGAGATGTGAATCTCACACGCCGGTCAATATAGGATCTTATTTACTTTTTGTCATTGAACGTCCATCACCATGACATTTATGTCCCTCCTGCTGCATGTAAAGTGTATTTGTGTCGCGTCGTTGGTGTACAGGAAGGTTTTGGAGATGAGCAGTGACAGAAAACAAACTCTACAAATGGAAAAAAGGGCCGTATCAGCTGACGACACGGGGCTAGTCTGGTGGTTAAGGTTAAAAATGCACCCGCGAATTTGGTTTGAACAAAGTTTTTATTTATTGTCTTTGAGTTATAAAAGATCAGACTCACAACGTTTGTTTTCTTCTTTCTGCTTTTGGGCATTCCAAAGATTAAAACAACAGAGACCTATTGAAAAGCCTCAGTTTGGAAAAACAGAGATTAGTTCTGATGAGCTAACAAGTCACAATGAGGCCGGTTGATCAGAATTTCCATGGTGGTTTATGCAAAATGGTAACATTGTTTAACATGGTTTCATTGCATAAATTTCACATTTATTTAGACAGAATTATTATGACATTTATAAAAGTGTTATAGTTTATAAATCTGCAGGTAATTAATCCTGCAAACAGTCACAGAATTTAATGCAAATTGTTTTTTTTTCATATAGCTCTGTTGAATTCTGTTTGAAATAATAGTGTCATGTGAAATTCCTGGTGGCTTAAGATTTGCAGCAAAATTACTTTATAAATACATATTTATTTATTTACTTACCAAACACTTTTACCCTAATCGACTCACAAATGTAAAGCTACAAATGCAGCGAACAATCCAAACCTGTACATTTTTGGGCTGTGAAAAAAAATAGAAGAAGAAGAAGAAGAAATAATCTTTTATATTGCACCTCTCATGATAAAAATCATGAGGTTCCTCACAAGCACAAAAATAACAATAAAAATACAATAAAGATAAAAAAATGCGAGGAAAGGGAAATAGAAAATGAATAAGAAAGAGGTAATCAGTGGATGCCTGGAAAGGCAGAGTTGGTAGAAAGTGTTGAATGAGGAGAAGGTAGTGATGAATAATCAACCGAAGGTCACACCAACGCCAGTCTGAACAGGTGAGTTTAAAGGAGACCACCGAGTCCACTGATCTCAGGCTCAGGGGGAGAGTGGTCCAGAGTCTGGAGGTCCCAGCTTGGTGCGCTGCACTAGGCTTTGGTCACTGGACCTCAGGGACCTGCTGAGGGTGTAGGGACTGAGAAGATCACCAGTGTAAGATGGTGCTTGTCCATGTAAATGAATACCGGAGCACCCAGGGAAAACACACGCAGGACGGCACGTGGGATTCAAACCTGCATCCTTCTCGCTGTGAGGGTTCAGCGCTGCTAACTGCACCGCCATCAACTCGAACATCTAGTGACACTTCTGAGAAAGAATGCAGTTTAACACGTCAAGGTAGAAGTTTTGTATTTTTGTCATGCCACAGCTAAAAGAATGTGACAACATAAATCAGTAGCTCATCTGTCTGGCTCGTCCAAAAAAAATAAATTAATAAAAACTATTCTGCCGTAGTTTCAGATCAGCACATGAGGTCACGTGTTATCGTGCTGATTTTTTCCGCAGACATCATCTGCTTCTGTAGAGTTTTGACCCACAGCAGTAATAAGCTAAGCGTGGCTAATATCAAGCAATGACACGCTGGAAATAAAGAACCACTCATGCACCCTTGAGTTAACCTCCATAGCTTCTGAGTGATTCAGGAGCTTTGCACGGAATGACACGGATAAAGAACAGGAGGGCACGGGGTGAGAAACAGGCTGGGTTCACATTTATTCACCTGAGGCCTTGACTTTTCTGATTAACTCATCGTGTTTATTACTTAGTATCAGTTGGAAGAAAACAACCTTGCAACATGATGAGTCAAATCAAATGCCGGTGAAAATTAGAAACCTGCAGCACATCAGCTGAATGTTGTAGCCCCTCCGGGGTTCCGTGTGTTTTCCATGGTTGGAAAAAAAAAAGAACTGTAGTCAGACATCCATCTGCTGAGCGCAAATTCATTACCAGATGCACTCAGTGTCGCATCGCCCGCCCATTGGTCATCGCCATGACTACGGGACCGTGGTGAGTGATGCCGACGGCAGCAGATGGGAAGTGGAAGTTGTTAACGTACGCCACAACTCCGGACACACACACACACACACACACACCCTGTCTTTGTCGTGACCCCATCGCGAGAGCAAAGGGAACCTTGAGGCATAAAGTCATGGCTTCATTAGCTGTGAAGTTCACTCTCATTAAAAGCCACTCTTGGTTTCAAGGGCTTTCATCGGCTTTGGAACATAACGGCACATTTAAAAGCACACTGGGAACATCCCGACATAGCCCAGTATGGGTAGAATGGTTTTTATTTAGCTTTTAATACAACGAGCACTCACCCCAACCCTTTTTAGGCATGAACATAAAAAATAAAATCACTTTTTCATTAAATAATTGATTTGATTTTTTAATCAAGCCACAAAGCATGCATTCAGATGAACCACTAGAGTGATCCACATCTCATCATGTTGGTGTTTGAATCCATTCGAAGGGAAAACTAAGTGACACTTTAGTAGCTTATAATAAAGCGTCTCCATCTGTGGAGAAACAATAAAAGTCAAAGCTCTATTTCTTCCCCGAGGAGAGCAGTCGTGTTGCCAAGAACAGTGTGTGAAAACGAGACTCTGGCGGTAAATAAAACATAGAAAAGCCTCGGTTAAATTCAATAACACTTTTGATGGATGACTCAGCGCATCTGTCATCCTCCAGGGTCATTTTGTGTAACTTGTAAATAACCTTTGATAATGCATTTTTATTTAAACAATTGTACCATTTGGACCTTTGAGCTTGTTTTTCTTACCATTTTAAAATAAAAAGCAGAAAATCCTAAAGGAGAATGTCTGATCTTTGACCTTAAAACAGACAATTTATGCCTTAAAGGTGGAATTAAGATTACCAAATAAAATAAGAATCTTTGACACACATTATCAGCTATCACAGATGCCTGGTTAGTTAACGGAGACAAAATAAAAATAAAACAGACTGCATAAACGTAGTTTTAGCAAATGCAACAAGACCAAAAAGTTATTTTTTAATAGCATTTTTTATTGTGGCAGCAGAGAGATAACAAATATGCTTCATGATGCAACTTTGGATTATTGTAAAAAAAAACAACTTAAATAATCAATTTAAGAAGTTTCAGGATTGTTTTGAACCTAATACTAATACTTAAAGTAACAGTGTGTATTTTCCGTGGCGATAGGGGACAGTACATACCTAAATCACTGCAAGCAAGCAGTGTTTTTGTGTTCCAGAAAAACGTAACCAACGGAAGGTCATTAAAGTCAAAACATCTCTGGGAGCACAATTTCTGAACAAGTACTTTGTCAGATCATTCAACCTCCAGCAAAACAACAAGCACATCAGACTCCCTTTCATCATTGGCAACAAGTGAAGAGGTAAATGTGCTAAACAACAACGTTTATGAATGGCAAAAGTTTTTTAACCGTTTGTTACAAATCAGTAAATGCATTTTGTCCTCATGGGCTCCCGTAGAAAGAAACATGGTGTCTAATATGGCACCGCCCAGAGACTTAGACCAGATTTTTATGGTTATATACAGTAATCCCTCGCTACTTCGCGGTTCGTTCATCGCGGATTCGCTGCTTAGCGGATTTTTTCTTTGGAGCATTTTTCAGGGGGAATTCGCAGATTCGCTGTATTTTTCACTGATTCGCGGTATTTTTCTATGCGAAATATCAAGAAATTCTTGTTTTTTTTCATCAATTTCATCATAAAATGCACTTTTTGTAATAAAACTAAAAAAAACAAGTGGTTTCACAGACGCGGAAGTGATAGCGTCGGTGAAACGCCGGCTGATCTAGGAAACCCCTGAGCGTTCGAGCGTCAACGAAGTGACACGGAAATGCCGGGCTTTCCAGAAGTAAGATAACTTACTATGAGTTGATAGTTCATTAGATTGATCGGTAGGTTGGAAACTCTGATCATGAATCTGAAGAAACGATGACTGAGTGGTGAGCTGGAAAGGCGACTTCCGTTTATAGCCGCGGTTTGTGACGTAGGTGTGACGTGGAGGGAATCCCCGCGAAGGGCATGCTGGGAGGCCCTACGTCGCGGATTTTCACCTATCGCGGCCAGGTCTGGAACGCATCTACCGCGATAAACGAGGGATTACTGTATTACAAAGCTGCCCATATTTTTCAACAACTGGGCATCGTTGAATTCATTTTCAACAACATTTTGATAGATATTTCCCAAGATTAATAGTAAAAAAAAAAAAAAAAAAAAAACTACACACTGTCACTTTAAAAATATCTTTAAAAAACTAAATCAAATGTAAGACACCCTGACCGTTGTCATTTGAACTATTTTACCTGTAGAAAGAAAACAAGCCAGCAGCTCATACAATAAAGTGATGGACAGAATTGCACTTTTATATTTAAAACACCAGAAATAAATCTAAAAACTGATCAGAGCAGAAGGTCTCATGCATTTTTAGTCCAACTCTGTCAGTCCTCTACTTTTAACGGTGCCACAGGATTAAACAGTGGTCTCTCTCGCCGAAGTTGCAGTTTCCCAAAACTCATTTCAAAGTCCTTCTTGGTGCCGTTTAGAACATCCAGACTGCCTGTTCTCACATCATACCCACGAGCCGTCAGTCTCTGGATACGATAATTCACTATCTGTGTGGTCAGCTCCAGGATGGTTGGAGTTGCTATGATCTGAGACATGCTGATCCCAGTGCTGAGGAGGCCCTTAAAGCGCTCGGCCAGCGTAGAATCTGGGTAGTACAGCAGAGCCGGACACTTCAGGATAATGTGCCTCAGCTCTGCTTCGGAGCAGCCGATGATTTCCTGGGAGAAATTAAGGGAGCGACGCATGCTGTCTGGGTTCAGTTCAGTAACAAAACCTTTAAGTTTGGAGAGAAGATGGAGGAGCTCTGCAGTGCTGAAGCCGCTGTCTCTCAGGAACACCAGATTCTGTTTCAGCACCTCTGGTGACTTGAGAAAGACAAACGGATTCTGACTCAGCAGCTTCTGAAGCCAAATTTTCATGTTCGCCTCTTCACCGCCGAGCTCCTGGTAAGCCTGCTGAAGGGTGGAGACCATCAACTGGTTCTGCTCCACAGGCCGACTGAAGCTCTGTGGAGCGCTAGCCATCAGTTTGGTGATGATGCGCTTGTTGAGGTTCAAGCTCTGAAAGTAAGAAATATTATTCCTCTGGTTGTCATGGTGATTGGAGGAGGTAAAGAAGGAAGCCGGGAATTTCTCAATGATCCCAATCAATTCTCTCTGGTTCGGACACACAGACATCCACAGCTCCATCTGAGTCTGCATCTGCTCTGGATTACACAGGATGGCTTCAGGATGGACAGCTAGAACGTGAGCGATGATGGAGCCCGAGGCACCCATGTCCTCCAGCAGAGCAGCTACTTCCTTAGTGTAGGCTGGAAACTGATGTAGCACCCAGCCCTTAAGTTTCCGAACCTTTTGGATGTCCACAGAAAGCTCATAAAAAGCCTCCACAGTCTGCTGGTTCTCTCTAGGACTGAGGGTCCCCCATGCCCTGACATTTAAACGCAGAGTTGTTGCATGATGGCATTGAAGGCACAGGGATGTTGCAATCACACGCAACATGAATGCACAGTCCTGCAGCTTCTCAGACCCTGTGTGAGGTGACATGAAAAATAAAATGTATAATAATCATTTATCAGCCATCTTTATCTCCATCCTAGCTGGTTTTCAATTCAAGCTAAATTAATTATTGCTCTGATATGGGAGATCTTACATTTTCCTCTGCAAAAATCTCCAAACTCTCATCAGAATTAAATTTAATGAAACTAACTAGAAACACACCGAAAACCAGTTTTAAACTGTATTTTTATTTGTCTATAAAAACAGTGTCACAACAAATGAAAATGTAAACAAAACAGACACATCTGGAGGAAAACTGCCATCCAGGGCCGATTTTGAGCCAATATTTGAAGGAACAAGATTGTGGTTACACCACAAAAGTTGACCTAAAGTTACCTCTCTATTTGTCTTGCTGAATATTGTTTACCTGAGGCCAGTACAACACACGACACCAAGCACTGCTGCAAATCTAAGCACATAATAAAGTAGTACTGCAATTCTGCTTTATTTTGCCCGATGTATGCCACGGATGTTCAAAAACCATATAAACCATTTAAAGGAGAAAAGTATAAGTACTTCAGCTCAGGATTACTAAACATGTTATCACGAGCTGATTATTTTCTGTTTTTGTTTTAGTAGAATACATTAAATAAACAATAATCATTCAATTATGACGTTGTGCAATTCAAACTGCCAAAACATGCCCGGATTTCCTTCACAGTCTGCTTTAACAGAATAATGAATAAAATTCACTTAATGCACCATTTATTGTTCACTATGAACTCAGCACACCATGCAGGCACCTGCCCCTACCGCCCACTAGCTGTTAAACCTGTAGCGATTAGATCTTCCGAGTAAACGTCTTCCAGCAATCAGCCATCAACTTTTTAATCGATCATCTCAGGTTTAAACTCGTGAAATAAATCCCATAAAACGACACAAAGGGTAATCTTTCTGTCAAAACTGTCAAAAAGAAAAGCAGGCGCTAGCTTGATGTTTAAATGCTGTTTGTGTAATAACATGGAAAGCACCATTTTGTTATGAATCCACTCCGCATACAACGGCCTAAAAAAGAAGAACAAATAGTCGAATACAACTTCCAATGACTCCGAAAGCTGAGTTAAAACATGCTACATATTTAGCTTCGAAGCTAACAGCTAGAAAACACACAAAATAGCTCCAAAACACCGCTGACAGTAGTCCAGCTGGAGCCCTATCTACGGGAAACAACATTTAGATCTGTCATAGATGTTTAAATGTGTATAAATCAAATTGTAATTGGATGTAAAGTAGAAATTTTAATAATTACCTTTAGATAAAGTCACCGGATGTGGCGTTTTGTTATGAAAAAATGCGCTACAGTTTACGACAGCGACGCAAGGCGGTGACAAGAGTTACTGCAAGGAGCTGCAAAGCAGAATTAAAAAAGTAACGAAGAATGAATAAAGTTTGAAGGAGAAATGTAATAGTTTTGTTAAATCCTATAAAAATACATTGGTTGAAACGATTTAAATACTGTTTTGAATGAGAAGCTAACTATGACACAAAAAGCCCAGACCACATTTTGTCTCATTCATTTATAAGTTGAAGCTGTAATAAAGCAGTTTATTATTTACATTGCATTTTAATTAATCAAATACTGTTCTCTAAAGTTCCCAGCTTAATTTTTGCTATTAAGACTTTATTTCCCACAGTTAAACTTTATTCCCATAATAAATGTATCTAATACAGGATAAATAAAAAAATCCATATTCCTTCCTGTTTCCTCAGCACCACTCCCCTTATCATAATGCTGCTTTATTTCCACCCATATGTCCAGTAATCAAATAATTTCGTGGAAGAACCGGTACCTCAAACAGCAGTTGGTGCAGCTCCAAACCCTGCAGCATAAGGGGCCCTGATGAGAGTAATCAGCGCCAGCCTGAATTGGACTGAACACATGGAGAGTCTTTCGCAGTTGGTGCTTAATCATGATGCTTGATCACCGGCTCTGCAAGCTGTTCCCTCAGCAGCACAGGGTCTGCTGCAGCTGACTGACTTTCGGGGTTCATTATAGTTTGTGTACTAGTAAACAGATTATTCCCCTCAAAGGAAAACAGGTTGGTGTTTGTATTTTAATATCCAGTATGTTGAAGAGGAAGGATCTGGACATTTTACTGTTATAATAGTTTGTCCCTTTCCGATAAATGCTGTACGCCGTAACAAAAGGAGACAGTTTTTCTTTTTTCTTTTCTTTGCCGTTTCGAGTTGCATGACTTTCATGGGAAATAATCTTTTGTTTTCTTTAGGGAAATCACAGCAGCACATCTCAAGAATCAACAATGTCATTCCACCGTCTTACATTTCCAGTCAACCTGTTACCTGTTTCAGTAGCCTGTAATGACAAATGTTTATCGAGGAATCTGAAATCTAAACACATTTTAAAAAAGAGCGAGCCAAAGTAAATATACTGTAACAACCATTTTGTGCTGACAGGAATATTTTTGTTCGTGTCAAGCTGCTTTGGCGAGTGAATGGTTGGAGTGTGACTTATCTAAACAAAAGTACATTTCCTCATACTTGCAGGGACTTTATCTATAAACAAAATCTTTTCCAACAACACTTTTGTTACAACATGGCAACCGGCTAATAAAACAGAAGCCAATTAATCTAGACCAAAGCAAAAGATTTTGCTCTGCTATTTGGTCTAGCCACGCTATCCTCAGCAGGTCTACCAGTGACTTGCTCTGTTTTATGTCTGGCCAATCACAGCACTCTACACACCAGAGCTGTGGTGGAGAAAAACTATAAAGATGGCATCCACAGGGACACTTAAAATACATTTGGCATCAGCTTCAACAATTTAGACTTGAGCCTTTCTTTTAATTTATTTGGGGTAAGGGTGTATTTGCTGTTTCTTTGACGATGTATGACGGACTGTCCCGTTGACTGAGAATGTCACGTTGTTCGTTGCTCCGATTGGTTCTATTGCTGTCGACTGACTTGAGGAGGCAGTTTGAAAGACAGCCAAACATTACGCTCCATGACTGGGTGCACACTCATAAATTAAAATACAGAATTGCACCTTTAGGGGTACAATGTTTTGTCACTGAGGTGGTACCCTCAAAAGTACCATTTCGTACCATCAACTCTGGGTCCAAATTTGTACCTTTTTACATGCCAAACCCATTAGCCTGGCCTGCCAGACTCCTCCTCAGTTTAATTCTGCACAGAGAAAGAGTCTGGTAACTCACAGGCAGAGAGGTACTTGAGGGGCGGGACTAGGCAGCTCAAAGTAACCAATCAGAAAAAAGATGGAAATCCCGACTGTACCGCACAACGCTGTAGTTTTCTAGCTGTAGTAAAACAAAATAGCGTCTGGCAACAGCGCAAACACCTTTTTTTTTTTTTAGAAGAAATGCTTTTAGTGCTTCTACTTGTGGTTTTAACGACATTTGAGTCGTTTAGAACAGAGGAAAGAGCCGCAGTGAACTCCGCCGCTGTTTTCGCTGTTTATGAGAAAGTGAGCATCGCCGTGTGTGACGTCCGCAGCGCTGTAGTTTTTTAGCTGTAGTCAAAAATGGAGTCTGGCAACAGCGCAAACATCTTTCTTTAGAAAAAAGGCTTTTAGTGCTTCTACTTGTTGTGTCCAAGTTATTTAGACCAGAGGAAAGAGCCGCAGCGAACGCCGCTTCAGTCGCCATGTTCGACAAACTCGGTGTTGTACAGTGGCGTGTCCAGATCTTTTAAAATGGGGTGGCCCAGGTGAGGCACAACTTTGTGCATGGGTGGCACCAATGGTTATGCTTTTTTGTTTTACCCCCAAGCCTTTTGTGGACAATGAAAAGCCTATTTAAAGGTAAATTAGTGTGTTGGTACCTGGGGTGGCCAATCAGATTCCAAGGGTGGCATGTGCTACCCCAGGCCACTCCCTGGACACGCCCCTGGCATTGTGGTGTGTGACGTACGATACTCAGCGCTGATTGGCTCGGTTAGAAATCTCACAGGGAGGAGTTATTTGAAGAGGAGAGTTACCAGACTCATTCTCTGTGCAGAATTAAACAGAGGACGAGTCTGGCAGGCCAGGCTACAAACCCATACCTTCGGTAACTAATTTGTATCTTTAATTTAAAGTACAAAAATGGAGGACATGCAGAGAGAATGTAAACATGGGACTTCCTACTTACAAGTCAACTGCACTGACCATTACACCACAATGGAACTGTGTGTGGATGGTAATTATTTCAGGGTTACAAATATATCAGAATGCAGATACAAATTCAAAAGCATTTTCTACAATTATTTACTTTTCAAATACAATGCCGACTTGTTAAACATATCAAGAGTCCTTGTCAGAGGCCATCAAATGCTGTTAGAATAACGTTTGTTATTCCAATTTGTATGCTTTCAAAACAAAATTGATCCACACTGTCTCTTTTCAGAAATAATGAGTTAGTTAACACATTTTTGAAATTTATTGTTAGTTTTTTAAATCCAACAAATTATTTTTCAACTATCTTTCAGTGCTTACAAAATGGTGAACAGTGAAACTGTGAAATCTATCTTGAGAAGTATGCAAATCGATGTATTTTGAGTGAAAGAGATCATAACCAGAAGAATTGGTACAGATGTGTACCTTTTACTACTAAGGAACATATATGTACCTTTCAGACAACAAAAAAGTACAGATAGATACTCAGATTACATATTGTCATGGTCTGGGGTGAGTCCTCCTCTCAGTGCTAAACCTTCGTCTGAGTTTCTCCTGCAGGTGGGCGTGTCAAGAAGTGGACCAGCTGCAGTCCGTCTGCTCATCAGTTGGCCAGGGACATATAAGCTGCTGGGAGACATCTTCATTTGCTGGATGATCAGCTCAACTGGGTATCTTTTACTCCAAGCCTGTTTCTGAGTAATCTGAATAGATATCATCCAGGTTGTACTTCTAGCCAGATTGCTAGTTCCTGTGCGTTTTTCCGAGCGTGCATGATTTTTGTAACCTGCCTCTTCTCCAGATTTCTACCACCACCTTTCACCCCATCCCGCAACCTACCGGACCAGTCCCACTGTCTCCCAGCCGGTCCCTGGCTGTCCACTCCTTGTTGACCACCCACCTTACCGGATTCTACTCTCCCCCCATCTCTAGATACTCCCCCCGGAGCCCCAGCTGAATTTTCCTGCTGCACTTTTAGTTCACATTTTATAATTAAACCTTTTTTTTTAAACCGTACTCAGACTATGTGAATGATTCTGCATGCCGTGGGTCAGACACCTTCCCCCAACATGACCCATATTCACCTCAGTGGACAGTCTGACCATGAACATGAAATATGTTGGCTTGACTTAGTCCAAGGTGGGGGTGGGGCTCAAATGCAATAAAGTACTCAACAGCTGTGCTTAATAGCAAAAAATAAAAATAAGTAAACATAACAATTTTGAGGAGCTGTCCACTGTAGTGACCATTATGCCTGAAAGAGTGAAGACCAAATTCACAAATTTCTTAACACTTTTGCAGCGGTCTCTGGTATAAAAGTCTATCTTGTGAGTTGATCCTGTGGGGGGAAAAAGCTATGGCACTCCAGTTTCAGGAACTAGAAGTGAGCCAGTGGAGATGTCAGCTGAAAATTTAGAGTCTTTTTTTCCGGATATTACATCTGATATCGCATCGGGACAGACCCAGTTGGACACATCATGGACTCCTGGAAACAGTGGAACTTGATCTGTCTTTCTCAGCTGTCGGTGGAGGACTCTGAAGACGTGTGGATATTTGTGGTGTTGGTGTCAGGTTTCCTGCTCATTGGCCTTGGAGGCTACCTGGCTTACCGGAAAATTAACAAGCTGTCGAGGAATATTGGTCTGATCCCGGAGCTCAGAGATGGTTTGCACCGCGCTGTGAAATCACAGACTCAAATAATTGTCGAGATGAATCGTAAGCTTGGGACTTTGGTGGAGATTCATTCTTTGGCACAAAAGATGGATACCATCAAGGAGAGAGTGGACGAATCAGCACGGATTGGGATAGATTAATGTCCATTATTGGGATTTTGAGAAGTTGAGGACCAACAAACTGTAAGACAGAGAGGAAATGATCTCTGTCTATCTCCAAAACAATTTCTAATCAGAATCTGGCATCCTTGAGCCTGCAAGGCTCCAACGAAAACTCCCCCCTCAGAAGATATGTGGAATGTGCCGTCGCTATGGCAACTCAACTGTGTCTCCTTTCCCAGCCTGGGCGGGACAGCGGGAAGGCCGCTGAAGCATCCAGGGTCACTGCAACCCTCCAACCCTCAATGCTCCTCCCCCTATCCACACTGAGGTGACATGCGCTGCTTCATCGTGGCTGCAGGAACTGAAGTGGGGATAGTCCCAACCCACCACCCCACCTAGTGGACACTTATGTTGTGTTGTCTGAAGTCTGTTGCATATCTCTGTCTGAGGTGGTTTTTTGCAGAGCAAAGCTGCCCTCCTGGTGGGAGGGTGACTCTGAAGTCCCTCTATTTTTTCCCTCCACCTGAACCAATCCTCATGTAAACCCTCTTATCTCTATTAGGGTAGCGCGACTCAGGGTTGCGAATGGCAGTCACCAATTCTTGTCATGTGTCTTGCCCATGTATGTCTGATCTCTGAATTGTGTGTATTGAAACTCTAATTTCCCTCTGGGATTAATAAAGTATCTTTGATTTGATTTGATTTGATTTGATTTGATTGATGGATTAACAGCAACGTGACCTTTTAAGCCAAATTACTGAAATAAATGAACTTTTGCACCATATTCCAATTTTTCAAGTGTCACCTGTATGTCTCCTTCCCAGGTCTTTACTAAAAGTTCCCCAAATATCTAGGTGTGTATCTGTATTTGCCTGAACTTTGTCCAACTTAGCAAAGTAAACTTAGCATAAAAAAGTCCCAAAATAAACCAGTATAACTGCACTTGGACACATGTGGGTATTTTCAGCCAAGGACTTGCCATCCACCACCTGCATGCTGTCGAAGGAAAATTAAATAAAAGATAAAGAGAATCTCAAACTCAAAGAAAATAAATGAGCAAGTATTGCTTTAAAGGATCACTTCTTTCTATTAAGATGTTGAGTAAAACAATATGAAATATATTACTGAATAAGAGGTGTTCCTTTATTTTTAAAACAGATGGAACACCACACGATCTGATCAGGTGATTCAGAGATGGATAAAGACAGTGGGAACTCTGTCCCACAGTTTATCTGATAAAGAAGCTTTGGCATGGGCTAATACATTTATTCTTAACTAGAAAAAGAAGGAATTCTCCCACAAAGTTGGGAGTGAAGTGGAGAAGTTCAAATATCTTCTTTGGTTCGTAGTTGACGAGTCTTGCTCTGGTCTATAGTGATGAAGAAGGAGATGAGATGACCATGTCCATTCTAACCCTCAACAATGAACTCCATATTTGTATCATGACAGATGAGCAAAATCCAAATGAGCTCCTTCCTTCGGGTGGTCGAGTTCAGCCTTAGACATATGGTGAGGAGCATCGTCATCTGAGGGAAACTCAGAATCGAATTGTTGCTCTTTTACATAAAATTCAGTAAGTCTGGGTTTAAGATCAGGTTTTCCAGGCACGTCCTACCAGAAAACAAGACTACAGGCAAGATTTGGAGCTTTTTAGAGCAAATAGTCTATCCTCTACTGCCTGGGGACCCGTTGGGATCTCCTGGGAGGAGCTGGAAAGTGGCATTGGGTTCCTTCTTGAAGCTGGTACACCCACAACCTGACCTGACCTTCACTACACGGCACATTTGTATTCAGTAAACGCTTTTTTCTAAAGAAGCTAACAACCCATGACACATTCTAGACTATTGTAGGCTAGAATGTCATACTTAAATATAGCGCTATGAAAGTGAAGACCTGAATCAACCCTCAGACAGAAAGATCTTCTGGATGCATGAGTTTGTGAACCAGTTTACACTGATAAGCTCATTTTATGAGTAATAAAATGGGTTAAACATGAACTAAAGCTGTTACTCAGTAAGAGCCTAACATGCCGCAAAACCAATCAACTAAAACGCTCTGAAAGCCAGGATTAAGACCTTTAGACGTTCTGTTTACATCCTAACAAACGTCACCTCAGAAGTCTTTGTTTTCTTTTATTCATGCTGGGGTTTTTTGCGCTTCCAGTGCAGTCTGGCTTCCTGGTAGAAAAGTACAAGGAAGTAATGACGCAAGACTTTTGAGCAGCACTGTAAATCTGTTCCATCACTCAGCCACACGTTTTCATTCGAAAGCTTCCTTTTGTAAATTATTTCCTACTTTTTTAAGAAAATGAAACGAATACGACTGAGGACCAACAAAAGAAATTAACTGAGCGCTGAAAGGTGAAGGACAGGTTACACCCAGCGTTACCTGATACCTCTAGATTTTGTTAAGATGATCCCACTCCCTAAATGAAAGCGTGACGGGAACATTAGCAGACGTGCAGCCAAGCTCTCATCCAAGAAATTCCTGCGAATGTTTACTTTCACAAACACAGAAAGCTCTCAGATGACCTGCAGTGACTGACCACGCCTGAGGAGGAGCTGCGAGCTGGTTCCTATTGGTTGACTCAGTCAAGAATTAACAAGGGATATCATATGAGCCGGCATTCCCTCTCATCAAGCTTGCATGACAAGTTGTATGTGAGTCTGCGTGAGATCGTTTTTCTTCAGCTTCTTTGAAAGAACGTGGAAGAAGACAGTTTCAGGGGTGGAAGAAGACTGATAGATAAACGGGGATACGCTGTTAAAGAGCTCACATCTCAGTGTGGTTCAGACGGGGCAGACAGCATGACTTGCATTAGGTGTTCGGAGTTACTACCTTCCCTCCTCCTCCTCCTCATCCTCAATCGGGTCTGTGGTCAGGAACCAGAGGTCGCATTAAGAGAAGAGGGGAAAAACTTTGTGATGGGGTATTGCTTCGGATCGGATTACATTGTTGTGTATAAATCCGTTCCTGAAGGGCAAAAGCTGCTTGTCAACTCCTCAAACAAGAACCTGCTCAACACCCTTCCTGAAGACCTGCGGAGTCGCTTCCACGTGAACGACGACCAGCTGCTTGGGCTTCAGATCAGTGGCCTCAAAGAGTTGGACTCTGGCGTTTACAGCAGGGAATGCTGGCAGAACCGATCAAAAGTCAACGAGAACACCGAGCAGCTTCTGGTGTGCAAGGAGGAGATTTTGTCTAAAGAGATAACTGTGAATGAAGATGGTGGAGCGGAAATCCAGTGCAACGGTCCTTCCAGTGGACAGGAGGGAACCTTTGTTCGCTGGTACCACGAAGAGTACCCACTATACAAGACGACTCTCCTTGTGGACACCAGTGTCTCAATCAAGCCTCTGATAAATGATCTGCAAGATTCTGCAGAGGTGAGAGAAAATGGGATGCTGCTTGTGCTTGACAAAAAGGCACTGGAGACTTTTCCACAGTTTTACTGTGTCGTGATCAAAGGTAAGACGTGCCTAAGTTTCCAAAACATGTACCCACCTGAAAACAGGGAAAGCACAAACAAATTTGTCTCTCAAGGGGACAGAGAGGTCCTACAATGCCCTGCTGATGGCGAAGGACAGCTATGGGACACACCAATGGGGGAAATCAAGAGAGAAAGCAATAAGGACGACCAGATGTACCTGTCAGCTAGTGACGAACCAGAAGACTTCTCGTTGATTATTCCTGCTGTTTCTGAGGAACACAGCGGAGAATACATGTGTGTGCGTGACTCAAGTGAGATCAAGTACTCGTTGTTTGTTTGCCCGAAAACCGAATCCCTGGAAAAATTTGCAGACAGAGGAAAGGAGGTCTCGCTGGAATGTAACGTTGAACAGAAGAACGTTAACAGTGTTCAGTGGCATCGCCTGGTCAAAGACCACTACGAGCTCATGGCCGAAGCAGATGACGAGAGTGTCATCATCTCAGGGGAGCTGAAAGGAAAAGTGTCCTTGTCCCGGTCTGGATTGCTGACCATCTCCAGCGTGACCGAAACTGATGCAGGAAAGTACATGTGTGTCGCTTTGTCCGAAAATGACTCAAACAGTGAATACATTTATGATGACAAAATTACGATCGAAGGTGATTCTACTGATTACGACCGCTTTGATTCGTCAGTCAAGTGCATCTTTAGACAGGAGACAGTTTTTCACATCAAGACAAAAGGTAGAATGTCCATTCCTTCTGCCTCTTCACCAGAGACGACATCTACTCCATCAGGAACCTCTGATGTTCGTTTGTATGCAGTGCTGGGAGGACTGGGGCTGGCTCTGGTGGTTGCAATAACTGCAGCAATCATAGTGAAGCGAAAAAAACAGACATCATCAACCATCATCTGATCGTAGGAGTTTCATAAATGTCAGAAAAGTTTTTTTTTACAACAATGGCAATTTTTTTACACAAAGTTTCTTGTAATTAAAAATATTAAAGCTTTATTAATATGACCTTGTTTTCCTGTGCTAAACGCAACACCTGAGAGAAGGTTGTGTGATTATCTGATGGTGCAGCAATGTGATTCATTAAATGATGACTCAAAAAACCGGTCTGACAGTTCACCTTTCTGCAGACTGCCGTTGTTATCAGAGGAGACTAGAGCCAGAATGTTCCTGAAGCTCAGGAGTGAAAGAATTCAAACCACAGTGATTCAGGCGCTAACAATCAATGCAGAGTTCATCTGAGTTTTAGGCCTAGTCCACACGTAGCCGGGTTTTTTTTAAAAACGAATATCCCACCTCCAAAAACTTGCATCCACACCACCGCGTTTAAAAAAAAACTCTGTCCACACGTACCCGGATAAATACGTTGTTAAGGACATGCCAGACCTGTAGGCGGCAGTACTTCCCCCGTTCTTAACCTCGTCCTTCGTCTGTGGTCTTCCGCAAGGAGCAGTAATTCCGCTTGCAAACACAAACAAGCAGAAAGCGCTTGGACAATTGATAAAACGAGCGCAGCTCTGAGGGCATCCATGCTGTCGGCTAGTGTAAACACAGGTCGCACACGTGATGTCAGCATTTTTTTGTCACGGAAAGTGACGTTGCGGACCTTAAAACTCCGGTTTTGTCCGTCCACACGCAGACACCCAAAACGGAGAAAACGCAGATCTTCACTTTGGCCGGCGTTTTTAAAAAACTCAGTTTTTGTGTGGATGACAGGCCAAAACGTAGAAAAATATCTACGTTTTGACAGATCCCCGGCTACGTGTGGACAGGGCCTTAGAGTTAACAGATCTCCATCCAAACTGAACAACATTTTCCACTTTTGGTTTCTGAGTTTTGTTTTTTTCCGATAACTCAGGTTTCCTCCTAAAGTCTCAAAGCATGAATGACAGGCTAATCGGAGACTAAGTTCATTTTAGGATTAAGTGCATCTGTCTGAAGGCCGGTTTTGTCTCGACTTTGTGAGGGCTCTTTGTTCTGGGTGGGACGTGTCTCTCCGGCAGCTGGGAAGAGCAGCAGCTCCGTGTGAAACAAAAGAAGTTAAGATGTTTGGACTTTAATCAAGCTGTAAACCTAAAGCTGACTCATTGTAACTCTTTAAAGTAACGGGTAGGGTTTCTGTTTCTGTTTATCTGTTGAACAAGCCCTTTTATCTTTAATATTTAACCATAGTTTTGTTGTTTGCAAAAACTGGAGCGAAATAAGTTTATTTAAAACACGCATTTGCAGGAAAGATCTATTTTTTCCACTTTGCATGTTTTATTTTGATCTGCTGATGCAACAGATAAAATGTGCTGAAACATTAAAACAAAACATGTTACATGATTAACTATCATTTATTGAGGGTTATTATTTATTTGTTTACTGTTATTTTCTTGTAAAGACATTTAAAGTAAAGATTGAATTCATTGATACTTAACTATGTATTGATTATATGTAAGATTGTGATTTACGTTTGTAACGATCTAATTACTCATGCATGTTATATGTTTTAGTTTTATTTCCTCAAAGCTTAAATATCTGAACTGTTTCCTAAATGATTACATGAAGGGTGCTAGTTTATTTTTGCATCTCTGTTCATGTACGTAATTAAAAGCAATATTTTGCTACATTTCATCTGCTTCAGTGTGTTAAAGTTGAGAACTGAACTGAACCTCTGCTCATGCTCAGGAAACTGAAACCATTTCCAGCACAAATCTTAATATTGAATATGCATGTTAGAAAAATTCCCAACCACCTCTCTGTTAAAATAACCTGGTCATGATTTAAGTTTAGGAAAGCGGGGGAACTAATCCTTGCCTGGTTCTTGTTCTCGGACCTTGATGATCCTCTTAATCAACACCATGTAGAGAGTTAACATGCAGCCCTGAGCTCCTCCACAGCGAGGCCACAGAAACACCTCCGCTCTCCCTCCGGGTCGGCTGTAACATTGGGTTCAAGTCTCCATTCACAACCCGACCTCACTCTACATCAGACATCAATAATGCATGAGTGCAGTCACAAGTCACAGAGGATAACTCTACAACGCACGTGCAGCCATGTTTTCTCATTTGTAACTATTTTTTGGCTAATGCTAATACATTTACTATAAACACATATACTATTTTCAACATCAATAACAAAATAAAATAAAGTTGATGCGCAGTACTTAGATTCTCCACTAGAGGGACACGTATCATCGGGGTTCTTAGGAAAGAACCAATCCTGTTAAAGAGGTAGAGCTCATTTGGCTACGTTCAAACTGCAGGACTTGGTGCAAAATCCTGATTGTTTTTATGTGGTTGTTCACAACACAGTGTGAACAGTCTAGAGCCCTGAAGTGACCTGCCGAAGACAGATGCGACAGCACACTCAAACTGTGGCGTTTACTGAACTAAAATGGATACTACACCTGTCACGTGTGATCTCCCACCTCCTCTGGAACAGAACTGCATTGTCTGTCATGTTTCATTGTTGCAATATGACTTCTTAAACTGGAGTCACTTTAAAATACATCAAATAAGTATCTGTCAATGTGCCCCAGGCAGCCGTGGCTACTATGTAGCTCATCATCACAGGAGTGTGAATGTGTGTGTGTGTGTGTGTGTGTGTGTGTGTGTGTGTGTGTGTGTGTGTGTGTGTGTGTGAATGGATGAATGACACACTGCAGTGTAAAGCGATTTGGAGTCCTCTGACTCTGACAGGACCTATACAAGTGCAGGTCGTTTATCATTCATTTATCATAATTAAAAACCACATAAAAGGAAGATAAATTAGTGCATAAAAATCACATTAAGTCTGCAGGTTCACATAAAAATAAAACTTCGATTTGATGAGACTTAATAGAAGGAAAGAGAAATATTCTATTGGTTAAACTTATTTCAATCACATGGAACCAATGTACACAATTAAATCAAGTAAATCCAAATAACCTTTTTTTCAGTGTATGAATGTGACCTGGGTCCCTTTTGTTGTTCATGTTCAGTCATAAAAACACTTGATGTTATCTGGAAGTATGTAGCTACATCTCACATCATAGGTTCATACGCAAATTGTCATTTTAATGTTAAAATAAGATAATTGGGTCTTTAATTTGATTTGGTGCTTGTATCATGTTTAATCATTATGTTAAAAAGAAACATTTTTTAACAGGAAATCTGTTTGGTGTGGTTTTAAAACATTGTTACAGTTTACACACATTATGTTCTTTTGGTAACCATTTATTAACATATTGCCTAAATTAATCCAGACATTATTTACCTCGTCTAAATAATTATTCTACGTGGTTTTCTAAAAGCTTTTCCATTTTGGGGGACATTTTCTGCTCTTTACCACTTCCAGATCGGCCCTCATTCTTCACCATTTACAGCAAACAGCTTTTTGTTTACTAGAATTCTTAGTAAACTGACCTTTAGTGGCTCAAACATAATACAACTCTTGAACATATGAGAACAACCTGATAAAGAGATAGTTTTTAGATGAACACTGATATATTTTACATCTATAAAATCCACTAAAACAGCTATAAACTTGGCATTTCTCTCCATCACTTTCAATCTGTCTGAACATTTTGATGATAAAGGGAAAATGTGGCAGGCTTAAAAGGAAAATAGCAGAAAGTCGTGTGTTAAAAGAAATTTTAACAAAGAAACAGAACCGTAAAACCTTGTATAATTTTATCCTGATGGTTAATTTTTTTTTTCAAGCAGCATCTTTGCTAAATGTTGTGTTAGCCTCAATGCTGGCTCAACACTTTAGTTTAGTTACCCTTTTATTTTTGCAATTGCATGATTTATGGGTCATTACAAAAAAATTAACTCAAAAAATTAATCAATGTTGGACTGAAAATGAACATTTAAAGCATCAAATGTGAAAAAAAGGTTAGAACATTCTGTGAAACACTTTAAAAACACTTAAAATTCCAATAATATATGAATAAAGCTGTATTATCAATAAATACATTAAAGTCTTTACCTTATATTTGAGGGCGACGGTGGCACAGGAGTCAAGTGCTTGCCCCGTAGTCGGAAGGCTGCAGGTTCGAGCCCCGCTCAGTCTGACGCTGTCGTCGTGTCCTTGGGCAAGACACTTAACCCACGTTGCCTGCTGGTGGTGGTCGGAGGGACCGGTGGCGCTAGTGCTCAGCAGCCTCGTCTCTGTCAGTGAACCCCAGCGCAGCTGTGGCTACATCATAGCTTATTCCCAGCGTGGTTGTGTTGTAAAGCACCTTGGGGGGTTCCAGGACTCTAGAAGGCGCTATATCAAATACATGCCATTTACCATTTACCATTTATAAAAGACAACAACCATTTCAATGGAGAAACACAATAATATAAAATAACATAGGTAAAACATGTAAACCCATAGTGCATTTATCTTCATGTTGGTGCATTTTTTTATTTCTATTTTTATGCTCTTAGTGCAAACGCGGAATAAATTTGCTGCCTTACTGTATGAAGACCACGTCTTTGTAGCTCCGATCCCTCCTACACACTTAACCTTTCCAAGCCCTGATAAATATTTCTGTTCCACAGTGGTGCCAATAGATCCAAGAAGAAATATGGTTTCTGTTGCAGCGCATTTGTTCAGCTGCTTTTCAAATGATAAATCTTATTCCATTAATGGACCAATGTCTGAAAAAAAAGTATATATATATTACTTTCATGGTTAAATGATATTTATGTATTTATGAATCCTTAGAATTATTTTTAATATTCATTTTTTTTTACGATGAAGCATTTTAACTTTAAGAAAAACATCTAATTTTAAAATAGTCACAAGAAAAATAAATGGGAATAAAAAAAATTCATAATTTGATTGCAGTCATACCATAAAAAATGTTTTTTTAATAACATTATCCCTTTCATATCCAACTTTGAAAGACCATAGCAAGCCACCAGGGGGTGCATTGGTTCTTAGAGGCTTCAGGATTTTGGGTGTTTTAAAGTGGCAGAATTGCATTTTGGCCTTGTCGCCAAAGTGATTAGCCATTAGCTTCTCATTTCATTCAGAACTGATCTCCATTTCTCCAAAAGAAGGTTGCTCAAACAGCAATCTAAACCAGGAAAGATGCTAATTTGTGATACTTTCCCAATCCAATCCAATGTATTTATAAAGCACCAATAAAAACAACAATGTGTACCAAAGTGCTGTACAATAAAAACATACATAAAAAGACAGAAATAACACAGTTTGCAGCAATCCTGCAAAAGTAAAAAACTAACCAACTCAATGAAGGCTAAATAAAACTTCTATAGGCAGAGCGTTCCATAACCTGGGCCCAATCACCGAAAAGGCTCTGTCTCCTCTGCCCTTACGTTGTTTCAGGGCACAACAAGCAATCCTCGATCAGCCAACCGCACGGGCACACGAAAAGTCAACAACTCAGACAAATCAAACAAAACAAACAAACTAAATCAGTCGAGCTGAGCTTAGCTGGAAGGATGAGTGGATTCGGGGATCTCTTATCAGCTCGTACACTCAGAAATTTCCAACAGTAACATACCGTTTTTCCAAATTTCGGTAGGATAATGTTAAATCTGATGTTTTTTCTGTTGATTTACGACAGCCGGAAAATTACGGCAAAAAAAAAAACGGTCTGGTCTAATGCAGTATTTCCTTTGAAGCACATTTTTGAAGTTCTCAACTTGAACAGTCAGCTACGTTGAAGAATAAGAAAAAGAAGACAATCACTGTTCATCCTCCAACTTGAAAGCTTCTAAAGGGAGTTTGCAACGGCAGCGGATGTCGAAACCAGCCTAAGTTTGCCAGCCAGCCCTCGTCTGATTTCAGAACTGATTAGCACTATTCACATGTTTTGCTTAAAGTTGCTTAATATGTATATAACACAACATGCCACCCAGCTCCTGGTGCAATCTACTGTCATCTCCCGCCTCGATTACTGCAATGCCCTTCTAACTGGTCTTCCAGGCTGTACTGTGAGACCTCTTCAAATGGTCCAGAACGCAGCGGCGCGTCTGGTCTTCAATCAGCCAAAAGAGCACACGTCACCCCTCTGTTCGTTGAGCTCCACTGGCTACCGCTAGCAGGATGCATCAAATTCAAATTGCTAACACTAGCATACAAAGTCCGAGATGGTCCGGCTCCCATCTACCTGAATCCTCTTGCAAAGGTTTACATCTCGGCTCGGCCGCTCCGGTCATCACAGGATCGTCGGCTAGCAGTGCCTACACCACGCTCAGGACAATCCAGACTCTTCTCATGCATCGTTCCACAAATGTGGAATGACCTTCCAAGCACTACCAGAACTGCGCCTTCCTTTTCAATTTTCAAGAAACTCCTGAGGACCCTGCTCTTCAGAGAGCATCTTCTAAACTAGCACCCTCCCTGCACCCGTCCCCCCTCTCTACTGTCCACTCCTTGTTCCCTCCTCTCCATTGTTGATGTCAAGTTGTTGTTATTGTTGTATTTAGCCTCAAGGGCAACATGCCGATTATCACTTGTAAGTCGCTTTGGACAAAAGCGTCTGCTAAATACGTAAACATAAATATTTTGGTGCAAGACCAGTTTGGCTTTTAACAACAAGTAACTACATTTTAAAATCAATTCTGTACCTGACCGGAAGCCAATGAAGGCCCGAAAGAACCGGCAAACTAGGGCCATACTTTTGGGTACCAGTTAAAAGACGTGCCAAGGCATTCTGCACCAGTTTCAGATGCCCACATACAGGGCGTCACGGTTTCCCCCATGGAACCATTAAAAGATTCAAGAGTCAAACAACACACTTTGGTTTGTTGCTCGATAAATTCAGCACGTCAACCTGATAACAAGAATAGAAGGTGAGGAGTTTCTCCTTATTTGACTGGCGGAGACACAGACGTGGAAGAGAAGCAGCTGTTTGGTGCTCTCAGGTGTAATTAAGGAAATGCTCATTCACTCAGAGAGGCCTCAGGAATCCTGGGAGACTGCAGAAGCATCTCCGTGCTTCGGAGAACAGCAAGTTCCAGCAGCGCAGACTTCCTGCAGCTTGCCACAGTCAGAGACTTTAAACGGATCGGCTTAATTGCTGCGGCATCCCTCAGACCATCTGCGAATGTGGGAGGGCACGCTGGAGAAGTGAACATGTCTTCCTTGGTGTTTGTGGTGAAGCGAAGCGAGCGACTAATCAACGGGATCAGCCAGAAAATTATGTTTAGATAAGTTTTTACTCAAAGTTGGACTTATTCACTTCTGCAGAACACGCTGAGGCGTGTGACCACACTGGCAATGTGGGGATTATCTAAAGTTTTCTATCTTACAAATGCACACAATGTAGCAATCTAAATCACAGCCGGTGAACGTTAGCGGGATTCAATCTCAGCTCCCTCCATTCGACCGCCTCCAACACGCTCTCCGATCGGGGGGCCTTGTTCAGGAGAATCGGCACGTCTGCTCGGTGCTCCCTGGTGGCTGCTGGGCTCAGCCTGCTGAGGCCCGATCTGCTGTAATTTGCCAGGTCCATTACTCCCACAAATGTGACGGCTGTGAGCTCCGCGAGTGTGAAACAGTTGGTGGGATAAAGAGATAGAAAGGGAGCGAGCGGGGCTCTGTCGCTCCCGTCTAACCAGAGTGTCTGAGAGTGTGGGATGGTTCCTGCTAATGGCATCAATTATGCACCAGAGAGCACCACTGATGGGATGGTTTCAGAGCAAAGGTGCCAGAGGAGAAAATGGGTGAGGAGGGAGGCCTCCGGGTCTGAAAACTGCCAACAAAAAGTGTGCGAGACAGGAATGAGATGAGTCACCTGGGGCTTCAGGTCTTTAATGGTGGTCTGTTTGTTACCCAGACGTGTGGAGACGTCTGACCAGATCACAACCTCAAGGATTTATGGAAGTTATTTACAAAGTGGTAATCCGAGGAAGAGTAGCAGCAATCAAATGTTCTTCATAAAGCCGACTTCACCAGGAAGCCGTGAAGGCTCTGCAGATTGGACTTGAAGGCTGTTTCTTGGGGATGCTCGCAGCCTGTCAGACGCTGAAACCTCAGCTCCTTTTATGTGGCGAGACTATCAGAGTGCAGAGGATGTATCTGTCAAATATAACAAGCAGAGCTTTCAGGAGGAGCCGGGTTTAACAGATTTGTTTCATAACTGTAACAGATTAACAGCTAAGTGAACAGACCACCCTTTAATGACGCCGTGCATCATCTGAGGAGTGAAAACGAAAATAAATCCTCTTTGTGACTCACAACAGAGCTGACAGGTGAGATCTGGAAGATTAAAGACAAAGAATTTAAATATCTCATCCACAAATCCTGCGCTTGACTCTTTGGTAACGGTGGTTTGTGGCAGCAAGTCTGTGGAAGACTAGAGCGAGGTGATGAGCGGCAGGTGTGCAGAGCGAGCCAGCTGACCACAGCAAGACACCAAAGACAGACAGGAAAGGGGGAGATGATTGAATTTTTCTTCATGAGCGTAACGATGCTTTCACACAAACAAAAGACGCTTCTGAAAAGAGCTCTAAGAACATAATGACTGACTGCAGAAAAAATAGCGTGCATCTGCAGGATTATTCCTCAACTACTTCCAGTGTTTTGGACATTTTGCCCTCTGGAGTAAAACAGGAAAATGATTGAATTGTATTGCTGTCTTTAGTAAGGTCTCCTCTAATTGGCTAGCCTGAAGCGCAGCAACACAGTTTGGCCAAGCAGGAGCTAAAGTACTGAAAAATAATATAAAATAACCTTGGAAAGTTTTAACTTTTGAATTTGCATTTTCCAAATATGTCATGAAGACATAATAAAATCACAAAAATTAAAGTGTAACCAGAAAAATACATGTTTATGTTAGAAAAAAGTATGAAAAATATTTTTATAATAATTTTAACACGATAAACACAATATTTAAAGAGCAAGTCACCCCCAAATCAACTTTGTTTTGCTGATAAACTATATAAATGTGTGTCTAATTGTGCTGCAGACATGTGTGGTCAATAATTTTGTACTTCAGTGCATTTTAGTTAAAATTTAAATATTCTGCCTAAAACTGTCAGTGTTGCACCGTCGTCGGGTAAAAACTCTGCACTGCATTGGAACTTAAATCTGCCACCGCTGTTGGCTAAGAGGTATGCTATGATGTAACCTGGTACATTATGATGTCACAATGCCGTTGTGAGCCTTTGTGTGTGTGTATTTGTTAGCGGCTCCACCCTCTCTGTCTGCTAGGCAACAGCATTTGTTGCATTTTTCAAACAGGAAGTGAGAGTTGATTAAGAATCTGGTAGGGGTGACTTGCTCTTTAATAAAGAACAACACTTATGGAGAATTATTCATTTTTAATATTTTTTGAAAATAAATTTTTTCTCATAACGAATGATACAACTTTTACTAGAAAGCTGAAAATTAGGCAAATTTCTTCCTGTTTATCCTCAGGGTGGAATAATATCAGCATCACCATCTGGAAGCTGCTTTGTGTTTCAAATCGTTGCTTAAAATTCCTGAAACATGGCTGCTGTTCCTGGGTAATTTAAAAACTACACAAAAAACAATTACTTGTGACAAAATATAGTTTTGTTAGCTACTCATGCATGGGAGTAATTATACAGAAAGTGGGCTGGAATAACCCCTCCCATAACCTCTATTCGTTTATTGAGCCATGCTGAGCTTCCCCTCTTTGCTTATCGGAGCATTTCTGTTTTTTATGTTTTCCTCGCTGCAGGATTCAAAACAAAACAACAAAGCTGATTTGTTCACTCAAGTGCAGGTACTGTTAGATTAAAGCTGAAATACTAAAAAAAAAAGAAAGGAAGAGGTGGAGCTCACTAGACAGTGAAACTGAAATGAGACCATCTAAATTCAAGAGATCTCTTGTTGAAAAACAACGGCACGGTGGTGTATTAATGCAAGCCAGCACATCCACACCTTTGATGCACAGATGGTGTGTGTAAACTTTCTTTTTTCGCCTCCTGCTCTAATCTCTGCGACTCACTCATCCGTCATGTTCCACATTCTTCCTGCCTCTCATCATCTTGTGTATCATCCAGAAAAAAGAATCTCTCACTCTTCCATCAGCGAGGCTCCTCGACTCGCACACCTGAGTTTAGCAGATTAAACCGTGCAAACGTGGAGAGCAGGGTGTGAACGCCGCGGCTGGATGAATGTTAGCTGCTTTCTATATAAAGACGACCTGCAGCAGATGTGATTTTGGAGTTTTTGCTGAGAGCAGCCATGGATCGGGCTTTCGGCTGAAATAAATGGTCTGGTAATCCTCATTTCTCCGGACTGTTCGCTGATCTCGAGAGCAGAAAGACAGCTGAGCTGAGTCAGAGGTCCTGAAAAGTTTGACTGAGTTCAAGCTTCATTTTAGCAAATATAGACGAGCTATTTAACTCTGAGTTAATTACAAATCAAAGCCTTGTAAGAGGCTTTTAAATTATTTGCTATAACACCAGTAATAAACATTATTGTCATGTTGTGAGGGTGGAGATGGCGGACCAAGTGTGGTGGAGGGTTCAGGAGGCAGAACAGCAGGCACGGATAAAGTAAAAATGGGTTTAATAACAACGGGAGCGACAGGACAAAACGGGACATGCACAAACATGACAGAATGATCCGACAAGGACAGGAGCAAAACAGGTGGTATAAATACACAAGGCTAATTAGGAAAACACGGGCAGGTTAACGAGGGACAGGTGAAAACAATACGTAGTAATCAGGGCAGGAGAGAGACAGTCAGGAGGGCAGGGGCAGATCGTGACAGTAAACCCCCCCCCCCCCCCCTAAGGGGCAGATACCAGACGCCCACAAGGCCACACAACACAGGAGACTGGGAGATTTCGGCCTGGAGTTTTTGGTTTTTTCGGCGCATCCTGGTACTGTCACGATCTGCCCCTGCCCTCCTGACTGTCTCTCTCCTGCCCTGATTACTACGTATTGTTTTCACCTGTCCCTCGTTAACCTGCCCGTGTTTTCCTAATTAGCCTTGTGTATTTATACCACCTGTTTTGCTCCTGTCCTTGTCGGATCATTCTGTTGTTTGTGCATGCTCGTTTTGTCCTGTCGCTCCCGTTCTACAATTAAACCATTTTTATTTTTTATCCGTGCCTGCTCTTCTGCCTCCTGAACCCGCCACCACACTTGGTCCGCCATCTCCACCCTCACATCATGACAATTATTAGAAAAACATCTCTGACCTCTTTTTGCATTGACTTTAGGAATATACAGACAAAGGTGACTAGTGCATGACAAAATCACCTGGTTTAAAATCTGTGTTACAGTTGAAGCAAGCAGCGTGCAGGCTCTCCATTCATTATGCACCCAACAATAAATTATATTATTGTTCCAGTATCATAGGAGAGAAATTTTGCAGCTTGATGGTCTCCTAGAGAGCAGTGCAGGAGAAAAGGGGTTTGGAAAATGACTGAGAATGCAGTTAATTAACTCACATTACTCAACAAGTAAGATGACGTGTTTTTAGAGTACCGTACATCAACTGCAGTGTGCATTTGCGCATGCATATGGCCACTGTTTAACAGGACGTGTATTTGTCAAAAAAGCTAAACGAGTCTTTGTTTTTTAGAGTGATACTTTAACAATTACCCTGTTATTATGTACAACCATGGAGAGACTCACCCTCTCCCACCTACGCTCTGTGGTGAGCCCAGAGATAGACCCACTGCCGTTTGCATACAATCCAAACAGGGGCTGTAGGACGCCATCATCTACCTGCAGCACCGGGCGCTGACTCACCTCAAGACACTCGATGAGAGTCATCTTTTTTGACTTCTCAAGTGCCTTCAACGCCATCCAGCCGTGCAGCAGAAGATGAGGGCTGCAGGAGAGGATGAACCTTTGATTGCATGGACCATCAGCTACCTCACCAACAGGCCACGGTACCAAAGGCTGTGTAACTGCATATCTGAGGTGGTTGTGTGCAGTACTAGAGCGCCACAGGGCGCTCTCACCCTTTCTATTCAACTTCTATGCCTTAGACTTCACCTACAATACCAGTAGCTGCCACCTCTAGTAGACGTTGGCTGTGTGTCTGGGGGGAATGACCTGGAGCACAGGTCAGTTATTGTGGATTTAATGGACTGGTGTGAGCATAACCCCCTAAATGGTGATTAACATCCAGAGAAACACTCCTCCTCATTCACCAGTAAACATCCAGGGTGCAGACATTAAGGTGGTGAGTAATAAAGCCATAAACTGGAAGGGCAGGTACAGTCCAGGACTAATAAAACATCTTAACTTTATGGAAAGCATTGAAAATGAACCCGGCTGTTATTGGATCCGCATAAAGAAAGTGAGAAAAATTCTAAAACAGGATAAAGAAGAGATGATGCAGAAAAGCTGTGACGTTCAGTTGTGAGGGAAACAGAAACAAGGCAAAAAACAAACAAGGAAACAGAATGGATTTTGAGCAAGAGACAAAAGCAAATTAACAATAAAACAAGATGATCTCAAAATAAAAAATACCTTGTGCACAATCATGAAATTCAATAAAGCAATGATACAATAAACTCCAAGACCCTGACACCTCAGTAACAGATTTCCTGCTCATTGAGCACAGATTCTCATATCTGTCTTCTTCATCCTCTGATGAGTTTCTGTGATTAAATCACAAAGAATGCACGAATAATCAGAACATTCTGCTTTCGTGTTTGAACGTGTGCGGATGGCCTAAAGGAGGATAAACATAAACAGAAACTCCTATTCTGCTTTCAACTAAAAAAAGTGACGGATCAAAAGTGGAGAAGCACAAACGACAGATTCTTTCCACACAACCTGTCATGGCGAGTGTTGGTTTTGGACCCACATGCAGATGAGTGAAGCTCTGAGGCAGCAAAATACTGAAATCATTTATTGCAGGGACTTGGGAGTGCAGAAACAACAGGGACAGACGCACGTTGACATGGGGAGACATAAGACAAGGACAACAGACAAACCAAGAAAGGACCAAAGACGCAGGACTGACAGGGCTTAAATACACAGCAGCAGGTGATGAGGTTAACAAGAGGCAGGTGCAACCAATAAACACAAAGGGAGACGAGAGGCAACCAAGGCTGGGAAGCAGAACGTGACACAACCAAGCAGCCCCGTTCAGAAGCCAATAGTAACTAATTACATTATCTACATAGAAATATACTTTAAAAAGTTCAAAATTATAATAAAAATTATGAGTCTTAACATCTGATTACAAAGCAGATTTTAGGGTAAAATTAGTAAAGTCTGTTGACATTAATCTGGAATAAAATCTGATATGATTGGAAAGATGAAACAAGCTGATAATTTCATGTTTGGTAAAAAATAATAAAAAAAATAAACATCTAAATGTCTGTTATTATCATGGTGTTTCATGCAATCAGGGCATTTCAATGACTTGATGTCTAATCAAACTCCTGATTGGGATAAACAAAAAATAAAAGTAAAAACAAACACTGAGATTTTTATTTCTAATTAAATTGTTTGACCTGTTTGAGTTAGAGGAAGTATTTTGCAGCCGAGGTGTTGAGGGGATCATTTTGGTGGCCTATGGATCGACTCCCTGCATTTTGCAGATGGTTGTCTGATCCCGTTGGCTTCATCAGAACGTGATCTCCGGCTTTCGCTGGCGCGGTTCGCAGCCGACTGTGAAGCAGCTGGGATGAGAATCCAAGTCCAAGACCACGGTCTTGAGTCGGAAAAGAATGCCTTCTCCAGGTCAGGAACATGGTCCTGCCTCAAGTGGAGGAGTTTAAGTATCTTTGGGTCTTGTTCATGAGTGAGGGAAAGACGGAGAGCGAGACTGATAGACGGATTGGTGCAGCGTCGGCAGTGATGCGGGCGTTGTACTGATCTGTCGTGGTGAAGAGAGAACTGAGACAAAGGCAAAGCTCTCGATTTACTGGTTGATCTACGTTCCATCCTTCGCCTTTGGTTACGAGTTTTGGGTAGTGACCAAAAGAATGAGATCGTGGAAATGAGTTTTCTCCACGGGGTGGCTGGGCTCTACCTTAGAGAAAGGGTGAGAAGCTTGGTCATCCAGAAGGGGCATGGAGTAGATCCGCTGCTCCTCCACATCGAGAGGAGCCAGTTGAGGTGGATCGGGCATCTGATTAGGATGCCTCCTGGACGCCTCCCTGCTGAGGTTTTCCAGGCACGTCCAACTGGGAGGAGAGCTAAAGGAAGATGTAGGACACGCTAGAGGGACTATGTCTCTCACCTGGCCAAGGAAAGCCTTGGCTGCCCCCGCGACTCAGCCCTGGGTAAGCGGACGATAATGGATGGATGATGGCTCGATCCCCAGTGAGTCGTGGAGGATGGCTGCTTATACTGAGCCAGGATTCTCTGGAGGTTTCTTCCTGTTAAAAGGGAGTTTTCCTCTCCACTGTCGCTGCATGCTTGCTTAGTATGAGGATTGCTGTAAAGTCACTGACACTAGTCAGTGACTTGATGCAATTTGCTGGGTTCCTTATATAGGAAACATTATTTCTGATTGGCTTAACGAACTGACCTGAATTGGAATGTTTACTATGTGAAGTGCCTTGAGACGACTCTTGTCATGATTTGGCGCTATATAAATAAACTTGAATTGAATTGAATTGAATTGGCTGGATAGAAATTGTTCATGTTCTCTTCTTTGTTTAATCACTTTGTGAAAATAAATATGTGTCTTGCAAAAAGTATCTGAGCCCCAAACAGACCTAAAAGAACCAAAACCGAAGATTAATCTGTTATGTATTTACTTATGAATAAATCAATGTTTTATAAAGACATGTAAATGTCCCCAGTGAGTTACCTAAAGCCAGGATTTTTCCTTTTTACTCGCCAACAAAGTGTTTAATCCTGATTTACAGCTTCAGTGACAGAACACACTGTTCTCAGTTGTAATTGATTACACCTCCTTATTTCCTCTGCTTTCACCATCCGAAGACGACTGTGGCTCTGTTATCGGTCCCCGTGCTGATTAGAATAACAGACACGGTGAGATAAACGCAGTAAGGAAAACAATTTGTTCAAAGAGCTTCACTTTGTTACCGAGAAACATGAAGAGATTCATGAATCAGTTAAAATACATAAAATACATAAAAACATAGCATAAATAATCAAGGATAAAAATTCCTACTAAAAACAATAGAATAAGAGAACAGTTAACAGCACTATCAAAAATAAAAATAATGCGACGAATGATAAAAACCATTTGAAATGGCACAAATAAAACTAAGAAAGCTACAAGATGGTGCCAGGTGTTGAAAGTGAGCTACTGGATCGTAAAAACTAAATTAAGAAGAATAAACCTGGTGCTGGATTTTCATCACGGAGGGAAGGCAATACTGACAAAGTGTGTTTTAAGGGCCGACTTGAACCTGCTGACAGAGGGAGCCAAACGCACATGGAGGGGCAGAGTGTTCCAGAGTTTTGGGGCTGCATGAGAGAAGGCACGCTCCCCCCGTGATTTGTACCGAACCTTCGGAACAACAAGCAGCAGATGATCTGCTGAACGAAGGGCACGAGTGGGAACATGTGGAGTCGGCAGGTCTGTCAGATACGATGGGCATGGGCAACACAAAGCCTTGCATACATGCTGTGGGACCGGGTACTTGATGGCAGCAAGTGACCAACTCCAAAAAGGGACATGGATTCAGATGGGGCTGCTGATGACAACGAAGTAGCTTTTAAGGACAGCAGTCAGAAATTTTAAGTTGAAACATATTACGTCATCACCGACAGACTTTATTCATGCTTATCCAAGCGCACAGAAGCCTACACACACGTGTGTGTGACCTCTTTGGGGTTTTGTTTGAGAGGGACTGCGATGATTGTGATGTGCATGTAAGAGCTGCTAAGCTGAGCTCAACATATCCAACAGATCTGGGTAGTTCCTGGTCAGATGAACTCTTTCAGTTCAAGCACTTTGTGCAGCGTGAGGCTTCACCTGTACACCTCTTGACAGATGTGGACTTAAGACAACATTTTCGAATGTTTGTGTTGCACTAAGATTGTTTTTTACCTTACCTGTGGGAGCGAGAGGTCATTTTCTGTTTTGAAACGGGTTAAAAATGAGCTGAAGACCTCAACGTCACAGACTCTGCACTTTCTCTCTTAGCCATTGAACACAAACTTGTTAGTGGCCTTGATTTTGAAGATACTGTACAGCAGTTTGCGCTGTCAAAGTCCAGAAATAAGCCAGCATAAGATGCCAAATGAAAGCAAACATGCACTTCCTCATTATTTGGGATTAAAATTGTGTGTTTTGCCAGGTTTTGTCGTATTTTTATCTTGTCTTCTAGAGAGAAACTGTGTCACAGACACTGCGCTGCACTTACTAGTCTAGCTGTTGGACATGAACTTGTTGGTGGCCTTGATTTTGAAGATACAGGGTTATACATCAGTGTGCACAGCCAAAATCCAGACATCTAAATGTTTATGTAGCACTAAAATGTTTAGCTGCTCATGTTGTTGTGCTATTTTAAAACACGATAAAATGAGCTTAGGATCAACATGTTTGCGAGTAGATAATAGTGATACTGCAATTTATTATTATTTTTCCTTGAGGTGCCAGCTTTATGAAAATGGTGTAAATTGTTGTGGAAGGATAACTGGCAGATTTAAAATCGTTTCTGTTGGACTAATAACTCGACTGCCTTGTTGAACTCTGACGAGACAGGGTCATCATGTCAGCATGATTTCTGCTTAAAATGAGCCGAGGACCATGATATTTCTTCATGTGTTGTCTGTGGTCTTCTGTGAAAGCTCTATCTATTCAGTACATTTCTACTGGGAATGAGTATTGTTAAAGAAATGATGGTTTGAAAGTGGTTGCTTATTTATTCATTTTGACCCAATGTAGTGGGTCAATTTTACCAGATTACACAGATGCTGATGTGTTTTGTTTTCATAGCATCATATGTGAGTGGACGTCGTTGATAGGGGACACAGCGGTGCATTTGTAGTTCTATGAGCATTTAAATAATTGTAAATCAAAACACACCTGATGACAGTTAGAATTTCAAGTATTGAGTATATTTACTGCATATTACAGTAAAATGTTCTGTATGTGACCATATTATGGTGATCCTTTGGTCATGATGATGGGGCCCTTGAATATTGTTGCCCAGGGTACAACAAAGTGTTAATCTGGCCCTGCATGTGGTCTGCCAGGCTACAATATACCCCCTTTATTGTCAAATTGCCACCTCTGCTATGCCTGTTTCAGAAAACCTCTGAAACAGGTTCAGCACTTTCCTCTTCCCATGTGTTCTACCCCGTTATTCCTATTAACTCCCGTTATTTTTTATTATTTTCAGATAATCACATAACTTTTATCAAGTCAGCCAATAAATTATTGATATAATTTTCTGACTAATCTTTTTTTTTATCGGGCAGAACATGTTGCATCTTCATCAAAGCACCAAAAAAATGGAACATCTTAAACGTTTAAGTGTAGTTTTGTCCCTAAAGAGGTTCTAAGATGTGTAGAATCAGTGATTAAAGAAAAACTGTTTGTTTTATACCTCTCTGCATTCTTTCTGTTGCAGGACTGGAAAGAAACAAATAAACCTGCTGATCCACCTTCAGTGGGTTTGCCGAACTTAATTTAGCTCTGCCAACCTCCACCCAGGCGGGTGAAATGGGTTTTCTTTCACCTGCTTATTGCACAAACATCAGATTGTCGTTTTAGAACGCTGAAATGAGATGAACCGTACAGAATCAGTGGCTTTCTTCTTCTTGCAAACTTAGTAAGACCTAGATTCCCTTGTGGCAAACTAGCTAACAAGATTGCATCTTTTAGCGGGAGCGCAGGGTACCAAAAGTGGAGCAGCAGTTCCGTAGTCTGCACAATGAGACACTGCTGCCATGTTAAAATTAGATGTAGAGGTGAATCACAGAAATGTGGAGAAGACAGAAAATAGATCGATGAAGCTTTGTTAGGGAAAATGAAAGACGCTCTCACTCTCAAATGCAGACGTAACTGAGTTTGTGCTCTTCACATCTGCAAGTTAGGAGCGAGTGTGGGCATAGCTAAATGGGGAGAGGCCCACAGAGGATTGCGCTCGGATAAAATTCAACTTTTTCTTCAAATCTAACCAAGATGCTGTGGGGGCGTTTGGCTGCTCAGAATCAGGGAGTTGATGCTGTAGGCAGGCGGAGGGAGGGATGAGTGCAAACAGGAGGAAAGGACGCTCCGCTTTGTATCACGCACTGGGTGTTCTTGGCAGCTTGTTGTCCTTTGTGACTGGTAATGTGCCTCAACCCCGGAGCACCAGAAAAAGCTTGCTCTTTACCTGCGTGGGTAGATTTCCATCTCCTCCTCTTGACATTTCTGAGTTAATTTTTGCCTTCTGTTGATTTTGTGTTTCTGCATGGGAAGGAGAAGAGAACATCAGATGTGTTAGGTGTTTGTTTTGTTGGAAGGTTACTTTACAGCTGAGATGATGAGAAACAGAAAAGATGCTGCATCGGCTTTGTCGTTCCACCAGTCTCTCCGTGAGACGCGGTAAAGACACCGTTTTGTCAGCGGGCCTCAGCGGGAGATAAATCTGAAAGACCCAAGCAGAATACACCCACATTTTCAGGAGTAATGGAGCTGTCACTGGCCACATCTGACCCCACGGTAACCCCCCGGGGGCAATGATACAGAGCCCATCTCTCTGCAGGAGGGGGGTCATCAGGGGAGACGGGGAGGGGAGGGGGCATCTGATGATAACGGTCATCTTCAGTGGAATGAGGAAAAATAGAGGTCATTGTGTCACTGTAACCCCGTGTGTGTGTGTGTGTGTGTGTGTGTGTGTGTGTGTGTGTGTGTGTGTGTGTGTGTGTGTGTGTGTGTGTGTGTGTGTGTGTGTGTGTGTGTGTGTGTGTGTGTGTGTGTGTGTGTGTGTGGAACCCCTGCAGAGAGAGGATGCTGCAGGGATGCTGGAATGATTGTTGCTGCTTGGCTGGAGGTTGATGGAGCCTGCCTCCGAGCGATGGGAGGAATATTGCGTCTCAGATTCCAGCAAACCAGTTCAATTCTGACATAAAAATAAAAAAAAAGCGCTCCCATATCGCAGTAAAAGTTTGAGTTACTTCATTTGCTCGGATGAAACGTACCTGAACCATCAAAGCGCATCTTGCATCCAATCTCCCGTCTCCCGTTTTGGGGGGAGTGGAGGAGGAGGAGGGGGCGAAACGCTTCCTCACCCATCCTTTCCTCTCCATCCGTGTCGCGTCTCCAGCTCCGAGTCCACTTTGGCTCGGGCACCGGCAGCAGCGCTTCTATCTTCCGCCTGACGTGCGCGCGCGCACACACACACACACTTTTGCGAACGCTACGAGCAGGACTAGACGGAGGGATGTTTTTGCCTCTGACGGAAAACGCTGATGGTAAGGAAGCGTTTCTTCCTCTTTTCTCACTTTCTCGGCTGTTGCGCCGCGGAGGCACAGCGTCGGAACGCAGACTCCCAGATGAAAGACGGAATTCTGAGGAAAATATTTCTTAACTAGAAAATATTTAGTTTTCACAACAGCAATTTAAATGTCACAATATTCCTAAAAATACTTTTTTTTGTACAAGACAAGTTTTTATGCGCTTTAAAATGCTTTTTAAGTCCCAAATGTGCTTCAGTTGTGCAAACAGAATTACTAAAACTATAAATGTGCACTTTTTCTGTTTGATTAAATGCAACAGTGAGAAACAGCTAGCAGCAGCCCCATAAGAGCATCTCCTACAAGACAGGATGAGCATTGAGCTTTTTCTTCATTTCTTCCTCGTGCTTGTGGAGTCAGGTGTTCATCTAGTCTCGGGAGCTCCTCTGCCAGGGATCACATGCAGGTTTGCTCCAGTGCTCTGTGGTGGTTATAGTGTATAAAAAAGAGAGAAAGTGAATTTATAAATGGAGAGTGGAATTAGAAGGACCAACTGTTGGCTTGCAGCCCCTCCCAGTGTTTCTACTGTTGCTCGCTCCTCTGTGTTTTCCAGGATTGATCACCAGCCTTTGCCAATAAACAGCCTCACTCTGAAGACGTGTGAACTCTCTGAGGCGCCTTAATAGAAAAATCATTGGTGCTGTCCCATCCCTCAATAGCTTGCATCCCAAATCCCTCAGTCCCACCCTCATCACTAACTCCTAACCTCATTTGTTGCTTTTATTTTCCACAGAGGCAATTACCTTCCTCGCTTCAACACTCCTGCTGCCGGCTGTGTTATCTCAGCAGCACCGGTGAACGTGCCCACTGAATTTACAACTCAGACCTGCTGGTGGAGCAGACTCCACACAGTGTAATCTTGACTTCATCCTGTCTCCGAGGCTCTCATCCCTTGTAAGAATGGCTGTTTTATGAGGGACACACACAAAAAAGCAGCACCATTTGACGCCTGCAGTCCCTGTCCAGCTGCTGACACAGAGTCTATTATTTCTGATGCAAGTCTTGACGCTGGAAGAGTTTTAAGACAGGGAGGTGGGAGGACTTGCAAATCAAATTGTTCAAATCTATTGAATGCATCCGTCTTGATTCTCCAGAGGGTGGTGGGGTGAGGAGCAGGGAGGCTCTGAGCCCTGATCCTGATGGGAGAGGAAAACAAGTCCTGTCACGGAGGAATTATGATGCTGTTGGTCAGCCAGCTGTGAGGTACAAGCAGCGTAACAGAACTAGTACACCGAGAGTCAGAACTGGTGGGAAGCTCGGTCAAAGCTTCTTTTTACATTCAAGCTTTAACTCACCTTAGACCAAACAGAGAAACTCAGAGAAACTTTTTTCTCTCTGAGGAGATTTATTCATTTTTTTTTTGCTGTATTCAAACAGAATGGCTCATGATGTCAGCTTGATTTCCTCCCCTCCCCTTCACCCATGGAGTAAATGTCTTTCGTTTGGCGCTGTTTGTGATTAATGGAACATCAAAAGCTCAGTGTGATACATTCCCGAGGATACGAGTCTGCCAGGGACACATAAACATCATTAATGAAGAAGAGGCAGATTGGCGACAGACAGAAAGACGATGAAGGAGCAAACAGGAAGGCAGCAGCAGTATGATCCATGCTCGCCAATGGTGTGGGTGATGGTGGGCTCAGCAACGCCACATCGAGAGCATAAAGGGGCGGTTTGCACCCAGGGGTCTCCACTGTCAGAATAAATGGCAGCACTTTATTTCCCCAACTCTATCTGGAAAATTCACATCTCCCTTTGCTCTTCCAAGCCCAGTGGCGGCAAACTCGGAAGCATACAAAAGAAACTTCTCCGCTCGTGAAGACAGCTATATTTATCTGAGTGCGTAGCTCTCTGCTGGGCTTAGAGGCTTAATTACCCAGAAGAGGGGGAAGCGAAGATGAAATGCAATTATGCAACAGTGTTCAGAGTATCCTGACCAGTTGTAGATAAGACCATTACTCATTTCAAAAAGAAAGTTCTGACCTTAGCTTCTTTTCTTGTTTTGATTATTTTTGCAGGAATTATAAAAATATGAGCTTTTCAGGAACCAATCCTCAATGTTTAAGCTGCTTGCGTCAAAAATACTAAGTCTCTTTGATTTTTTTTCCTCTCCTTGCAGATAAAATATTTCTTGGGATGTCTTTTTCTTTGCCTTTGAGAGAAAGTTTGATTTGATGGGTTCTCCTTAAACTTTAATTACCACTCAGCATAGCATTAGGCCTGGGAGTTTCAAGTATGTTTGTCAGTATTTCAACAGCCAGATGCTAAAAGACTGCTTCATATTTAATGCACCAACATGAGAGACGAGGCCAATTTTCCCAAATCTAACTCATTAAAAAACACATTTTTTACAGGAGGAGCCTGCTGCTGTTGAGGTGTACATTCTGCACCTGCCAGAATAATCTGCAAAGGAAATGTTAAACATGCACGTACTGCTGAAGTCCCCTTGAGCAATGTTTCTAACTGCTCCAATAAGAGCTGCTCAGTCGACAAGGCCTTTAAACCCCGCAGGCCTTAATGTGCAGAAGCAGCACATGCATGAACCTTTGGCGAAGGGGGTGGGGGGGGGGGGGGTGCTATCATAATGAAATCTCATTTAGTGTGTCTCTCCGTGTCTTCCTGGTGGCTCCAGCGTGAAGGATGTAGAGCCAGAGGTGGAGGCAGGATGGAGTGCTCCTGGAAGACGGTTCTGCTGCTGGTGTGTGCGTCTCTAGGGGTCCAGTACACAGCCATCCGAACCCTGAGGGACTCACTGTCTGGACCCTGTCGGGGAGCCTACCGCTGCCGCAGCAGACACCATGGAGGTAGGAAGCTAAGACTGTCCCAGATGCTGTTATAACTCCTACAGTCTGCCTGCATCGTTGGAGAAAGGTGTCTAAAGCAAAGCATTGTCATTTTTTTTAACTAGCAGTTTTGTTTAGATTTTCAAAAAGGGCATTCAGGAGAAACATCAGGATATTTCACTGCTCAAGCATGCAGAAGTAGGAAGGAAGGAAGCTGGTTGTTAAATAAGGGAAATCCCTGTAAGTGGATCAAATAGAAAAGTGAAATATGTTTGATTCGTTGGCCAATTTTACCCTCTTGTAGCACAGCTGTAACTTGCCAGTGTCGGGCTCCTGTGTACCCCCCCCCCCCCAAAAAAAAAAACTTCCTCTTTGCAATCAACTGTTCATCAGCACTAATTACACATCAGCTATTTGCTCTATATTTAGAGATCCGCCGCCTCATAAGTCTCCTCGGAAACCATCGGCAGACGAGCAGCCTACTCATGCATATTTACCCTCTAAATTATTTAAACTTTATTGGCTCAACTTTCTAGGATCATAAAAGGCTCCAGTTTGCATTTATGAGCTGAAGTTTTTCTTCTGAAATGAGCTAAATTAATTATATTTTGTCATAGATTTAAATGATATAAACCATCTATTCTGGGGTGTTTTATTTGGCTGTCACTTTTGTGAGAAAGTGATATTAATGACACACTATGCTGGGTTTTTCTCAAAGACTCCAGATGGGCGGCGTTGTGCGATGACAGCTGGATGCCCTTTGAGTTCCCTCAAAAGCACATTCTCCTGTTTGCCACCACGCGCAGCGGCTCCTCCTTCACCGGGCAGCTCCTCAACCATCATCCTGGGGTCTTCTACGTGTTTGAGCCTCTCTACCACGTCCAGCAAGCTTTCACCAACTCCAGCAGCTGGCTGCGCCGCTTAGACCGCCGGACCTTGCTAGGGGCTCACAGGGACCTTCTCCTGAACCTGTACACATGTGACCTCCACTTCATGGAGAACTACATCCGCCCTGAGACCCAGGACCACATCACGAGCTCCCTCTTCCGACGGAGCTCCAGCCACGCGCTGTGTTCACCTCCCGTGTGTTTGGAAGGAGCAGACACGGCAGCCTTCGAGCCGCCCGATGAAACCTGGTGTCCTAAAAAATGCGGGCCTCTGAACCTCACTCTTGCCTCTATGTCGTGTCTGTCACGAGGACACGTTGCCATAAAAACCGTGAGGATTCCTGAGGTGGGGGATCTGAGGATGCTGACAGAAGATCCACGTCTGGATCTGAAAATCATTCACTTGGTGAGGGATCCAAGAGCCATCCTCACGTCACGAATAATGGCGTTTTCGGACCAGTTTCGTGCTTGGAAAATATGGAACGCAACCGGGCGGCAGCCTCGGTATGTGGACTTGTCGCAGATCACGAGCACCTGTAATGACATGGCGGCATCAGTAGAAACAAGCCTGCAGAGGCCAGCGTGGCTGCAGGGACGCTACCTTCTGGTGCGATACGAGGACCTGGCTCATAACCCAGAGGCCAAGGCCACTGAGATCTACAGGTTTGTCGGGCTGGAGATGGAAGACAGAGTCAGGATGTGGATAGTGAAGAACACAAACAGCAACGTGTCGACTTCGTCTGAGTGGAATTACAAATTCTCCACCACCAGAGACTCCAAAGTCACAGCAGAGAGCTGGAGGCTTCGTCTCAGTTTTGACATCGTGAGAACGGTTCAGAGTCTTTGTAACGACACTCTGGCCCTGCTGGGATACCGACAGGTTCACTCTGCTGCCGAACTCAGAAACTTGTCACATAGTTTGGTGGAGCACAGAATATTTCAACCTGTCACGTGATTCTGGGGTTTAAAATGGTGGTTTTTATTTACTCAAGTGTTCAAGCTGAGTCTGCCAAGATGCTGATGAAATGAATGTAACTCAATTAATTTTGACTAAATGATTAATCAGCATCTGAGGGTTTTCTTAAGGTGTTTAAAGTGTCAAGTGTGTGTGTGTGTGTGTGCGTGTGTGTGCATGTGTGTGTGCGTGTGTGTGTGTGTGTGTGTGTGTGTGTGTGTGTGTGTGTGTGTGTGGTGCTGAGAACAAAGGAGTTGGTTCTGACACTCAAGGATGTGTGTAGAATCTGGTTTTAAAATATTTGAAAATGCCAAATATTTAATTATTTTGTTGCAAAGATTTTGCAAAAAAAATTGAAACATACGTTGTTTTTATTCTTTCAATTATTCCTTTGTCTTAATGATGCTTCTTAGTAATAAGCATTATAACACTGGAATGCATTAAGCAAATGAACATCCCAGCTCGGATGAGATGCTTCCCACAAAAAAGAGCCAAATCCCCTGAAATATTCTTCTGTCAGCATTCACTCTTGTCCTGAGTTGCATGGCTAATTTTTTTAACCCACAAAAACCCAGAAAAACAACACGTTGTCCATTTTTACATTTCTGCATCCTACAATAGTAGGAAGTAAAAGATCCATACGCAGCCACAGCAGCTTGGCTCCTCCTCTTAATTCTGGTCACATGTTCCTGTGGACTGAGATCCTCAACCAGAAGTAACCGGTGGTCTACTAGAATGATGGTGTTGGTTAGCCTAGTGAACTAGACCAAATTCTTGCTTTGCAAAGTTTGGTCTAGGCATGCTCCATTGGAACCTCAGCTTAGTCAGCAGCTCCTACCAGGACTCTGGCTAGCCAATCACAGCTCTCTAGAGGGGTTTCAAACACATAAAGAGCTGTGATTGGTCCATAATGGTGGGCCAATCATAGTGCTCTATCTGCTTAGTGAACAAATCACAGAGCTTTATCCGCTTTGTGGGCCAATCAAGGCACTCTATGCCTGGTGGGTGGGATGATGCAACAGAGTGAAACAAGAGTATGTCACATTCATTGTCCAGTGGAATGCAGAGATCATTTGAAAGACAACGGTAGAACCCGCCCCACAACTGAGAGCCGTCAGTGGAGCGTGGCCAGACTAAATAATACATTTATTTAGTCTGGCTTGCCAGGCTAGGTGTTGGTCGCTTCTGCACATATAGCATGCCCAGGCTACCTAAATCTAGTACTGGTTCCTGAATTAATGAATGAATGTGTTTTATTGAAGTCAAACTGCTGTGACTGAACCACAGCTGGTGGCCCTAGAGGCTTAAAACATAAGTAAATAAGTAAACATTGTTGAGCATTTTGGCACGTTGTGGGTGGTGTAGACCATATGTTTAGATGTGCAGCTCATTCCATGGATGCACAGTCTTCGCAAGCACCTTGTAGAATTTGTGAACAATCAGGGTTTTTTACCATTAAAGACCAAGTTCACTCATTTTTTTCAACCAATTTGCAGTGGTCTCTATACAAGAAAGCCTTGTGAGTCGATCACTGAGAGTAAAAACCTCTGGCCCTCCTGTTTCAGGAACTAGAAGTGAGCCAGAGAAGAAGTGAGCAGAAGACAACATGATTTGGAGTCATACTTCCTGATATTTGAAAATCTCGCCTCTGATTGGTTAACAGCAACGCGACTCAACCACTGACTTTGTTTGCTAACGGTTAGCTTCTACTAGCCGAGAGGTGTTCTGCTCCCTCCTGGATGCTGAATCAACAATGGCTTTTCTCATCGCGAGCCAAGATGGTTGAGTTCATCTTTGCTAATTATCAGTGTGACGTAGATCTGACTGGCTTTTCTAATTTGATCATTTCCCTGTCTATTTTCTAGAGGTGGCTAATGCTAGCCTGGCCTGCCAGACTCGTCCTCTGTTTAATTCTGCACAGAGAGAGTCTGGTAACTCACAGGCAGAGAGGCACATGAGGGGCGGGACTAGGCAGCTCAAAAGTAACCAATCAGAAAAAAGAAAAAAATCCAGACTGTACCGCACGACGCTGTCGTTTTCTAGTTGTAGTAAAAACAATGGCGTCTGGTTATGGCGCAAACTTTTTTTTTTCAGAAGAAATACTTTTAGCGCTTCTATTTGTGGTTTTAAAGACATTTGAGTCATTTAGAACAGAGGATAGAGCCGCAGCGAACTCCGCTTCAGTCGCCATGTTCGACAAAAAACTCAGCATTATGGTGTGTGACGTACGTTACTCAGCACTGATTGGCTCGGTTAGAATTCTCACGGGGTGGGGTTATTTGAATAGGAGAGTTCCCAGACCCTTTCTCTGTGCAGAATTAAACAGAGGAATCTGGCAGGCCAGGCTAGGCTAATGCAGGAAATAGGGGTAGGAGAATACTTCACATTCAACCTGCATCGCTGCCAGCCGTTTCCTGATCGGTAAAGCCCTTCGCTGCCAGCATTTCTCACCGTTTTTACTGTTTTTTTAAGAGTCACAGAGCGTTGCGTGCTAGGATAATGGAAACGCCAAAACAACCGACTCACCTCTTACATCAGGAAGAATCCGTGTGTTTTGAGCGTCATCCGTTCTTTCATAATCCGTTGAATTGTGATCAGCAGAAGCTTTTCCGGTTCACGCCTCACTTTTTTTTAATAGCAAAACGGCCCAAAACGATCTCCTAACACGTGGATTTTCTGCTTCCTGACCATGTGACCTGTGACGTATGCGGCTGGAGATCGGCTTTAGAGCTGAGATGTTTGTTCTCACGGTGCGGGGGCTCGTTCCGATGCCCACACAGAAAAAGAATGCAAATGACGACTTTAGTGGTCATTGGCAGTGAACGAGTTAAACTCAGGGTGACCGATCATGTTTAAAAAATTGTTTCTCTGTCAGCTTGTTCTTTCAGGTTGTTACGATAAAGAAATAATCAACCAAACAAATGCTCTTATTTTTGTGCTAAACTGCCATAGAAATCATAGGGAAAATGAAACTGATCAAAAATTCTTACCTAATAAACCCCTTTCACAGAGGAGGATCACATTGGAAGGGCTTTCTATATTTACATCATCATTACTGTAGCTAAAATATCTTCTCATTTGCTTTTAGGTTATAAAAGTTTAAACCTGCTAAAAGAAAGTTGCTTACATCTTCTTGTGGCATTGTTTGTGTTTCATGATAGTCGTACCTCAAAAAAAGTAAAAACGAGCACAGAAATAAACAACTAACCAGCCTGCCCTAATGATAGAATCAGTAGATTAGTACTCAGTGATCTCCCTTTAATCAGTCACAGTTTATTTAGGGTGATACCTATATTTCTATGTCGATGGGTGATACAGGTGAAACGGAAAAATTCCATTTATGTCAGTGATTCATCTTGGACTGAGAGACCATCTAAAGGCTTAGGAACCCTTCGCAAGCGTTTTGGATTAATAAACTGATTAGAGTGTGACATTTTGAATTTGGAATATTGAACCTTTTCACAATATCCTAATTGTCTGACATTTTGAGTTTGGGGTTTTGATAAGCTGTGAGCCACAATCATCACAATTATAGTTTCACTTTTACATTTAAAACCAGAAATTGTTGTTATTGATGATATGAAGCCTAAAACGACCTGCAGCCTTTGGACTTTTTGTCACGTTTCCCACCTGACCTCCATCTGGAAAATCAGCAGGTGAGCAAAAGTGCAAATGCAGCAGCAAATCCTTCCAGATTTTGCAGGTGTGCTTCTGCTTCTTACTGCCTGGAGGACTGGCTGCCTTTGTTATGTAACTGATTCTTCTGACATTTTCAGGTACCAGGATCACATCAGCCTTACATGCTATCATAATGCCTTAAAACACACACACATTTATCTCTCACCTCTTTTTGCATCACGTCCCACATTCTGTTCACGACGAAGAAAAAAGAAATCCACCGTTGTACGTCATCCATCACATTTACAGCTGTAAGAGAAAATCTTCTGCTGAAAGTATTTCTGCAAACAACAGCCTTCTAGACTGAATCCTTCACACATCTTCCTGTGCTCCAGTGTTTGTGTGTAAAGACTAAGATGAAAAACGAAAGCATGGTCAGATCCATGATTTAAAACTAAAAGACAAACGTTGCCAGGTGTAAGGCTTTTCCTGAATGTGTGCTGCCTTTAAAAACACGCACATGACATTTTTATTTAAAATCCGGTTTGTTTTTTAAAAAACATTTTAAAATGATTTCAGATCTGCTCATGCATTTACATATTGTGGTTTAGATGCTGCCTTTCACATATACCCCAACGCAGGTTTGGGTTGATTCAGTTTGCAGATCATACAAGATGTGCTGATTTCTCTCAGTCATACCGAGTACTTGATATCCTCTTTTATTTTATGCTTTATTCACTGTTTAAACATTTAAGTTATCTTTAGAAGAATAATCTTATATTATTGAACAGGAAATTTCTATGAAATGGACCTGAAACAAGTTAGATTTCCTATAAAATGTAATGTGTGAAAACATGGAAAAAAACATTTTTAATGATTATTTCTGATTATAATTTGTCACTCTGAGTTTTTCATGTAGGCTGAACATATTAATAGTCTCCTACACCTATCTCCTGCATTATTTTGTGATAGAAAACTGATGATGAAACTCCAAGATTTGTAAAGCCTGACAGATCTACTTCACACTGCCACTTAACGAGTGACTTTGCAGTTTTGGCTTGCTTTTAGCACCCCCTAGTGTCCATTAGTAAAACCAAAAGTAAAACTTATCTCCTCGCAGTGTGTTTGTCATTTTAATCCAACAGCTGAAGTGTTTCCTGGGCCTTCATAAGTTTCCACAGGAATGGTTCATCACGAAATCAAACAAATCAGCTGTGATCATGATCTAAAACATGCACAAGTTGCAAGTGGGATATTCTGGCCACAGAGGGCAGTCGGGGTCTGAGTGGCATTTCATTGCCCTGTAAAGGGTCATTTTAGTGCATACTGGCTCAAGAAAGTGATTTAAAAATATGAAAAGTTGCATAGTATGCCTTTAACATTCATGGACTCCCCCTTTTCAACTCACAACGGGGAAGGTTGATGTTTTTTCTAGCGTCCAGGAAACAGCAGAGAACAGCTTGGTTAGCAGGAGCTAACTATTATCACCACACAGCAGTACTTCTCCAGGCTTGTGTTATTTATGTTGACAAAACATTCACGTTGCAAGTGAGTGGCTGAGTAAAGATGCTGTTATCTAATCTGAGGCATGATGCCCAACTATCAGGAAGTAAGTGTCTAAAACCTGCCGTCTGAAGATCAGCTGTGATGTAGCTCTCTTCTAGTTCCTGTTTTTTGCCCCCTGAGTTCGACTTACAAGGCATTCATTCCCACCAGATCACCACTGCAAATGTATCTATTAAATAAGGATCCCACACCTTTAATGTTGATGCATTTCCAAATAAATTGTGGAAAATAAGCCACTACGGTCGCAAACACTGATGTGTGTCTACTAAAACTCTTGGTGGGTGGTTGCAACATAAGTAGGTGTGGAAAAAGTCTCATGATTGAATGTGCTATACACTTTTTGTCAACATAACAACTCTGTTCATACTTTTTTTACTTTTAAAAAAATAAATGACCAAAGTGCAGAAATTATTTGTGTGATTTTTATAAATTTAGTCCCGTGAAGAAATTATCTAGCTATTGAAGCTGAAATGCAGAATAATGCATGCTGGAGCCTCTTTTTATCCCACTGACGTGTCTCCTGCAACTCCTGTTATTGAGTCAAGGAAACACTGAGTGCTTAATTTGTCTTTGAACCTCACAGGAGTAATATCAGTATCAGTCAAGCCTGCGTCTGCTGTGCAGTGAAGTCCCAGATTAGACGGCTATGCGTTGTTTGTACTGATCTTTGTGTCTAAACAGAGAAAGGGTGTGCCGTCTCCAGGAACCGGTCTATTTTTTAAGTGTGCAGATAAACACAGTTGGTAGATCCTGAGGAAACTCATTGCACGGGCCATAGACGAGCCACTGACTGGCTGTGATGTTCCTGCTTTATGAATGTGAACATTGCATTTAAAAGGCGATTCTCACATTCCCATGGAGGCAGCAATTCTCGCCCGCTGCTCGTCGAGCTTTCTTGCTTATGATGCTGATGAAAGCCACAACAGAATGATGGAAAATGTGCATATTTCACCAGAAGAGTCACGCTGCTTTATAAGTACTGTTAAATCAGGTGAAATTGTCCCTTTAATAATGTATTTTTAGACCAGCAGTCCCTCTCATCTTTCCTGTGGCTTCCCCTTTAGATGCTGACACCAGGGATATCTCAGCACGAAGAATTGATCTACAGATTCAGCTGAGGAGAAACAGGATTTAAGATGCATTGAGAAAAGACCAGCCGCCTTTTTCTTTGAACTTAATCTGCAAGGCTACACAAACTGGCCATAAAGCAAAGCTTTATGACACCCGAGAAGATGTGCTTCATCGGTTTTTCCATCCCCACCCTGACACACAAAGCTGCGAGCAGCCTGAGTCAGCTGTCAGCTAATTACCCATCTCTTCCGCACCCAATGCAGACAGTGCCTTTCTTTCTCGTTAAGTGCACTGATAAAGCCAGGTCTTATCAATGCTGGAAACAAATATGAGGTAGATGCTGGGAATGAGAAATGCAAAAAAGCACCCCATTCATCAGTGATGCCTGCCCTCGCAGACGCGTCGGGCAGGAAAACAAGGTCGTTTCGTGTTTCAGAAACCCCAGATTTAAATGGTGTTCCTCTGACTTAGATACATCATCTTCATGTTTGTCAAACAAAAATGAATCTGAAAGTCATCATTTTCTAAATAGAACTAAGATGATTTAAATTCTAACTCTGAGGTAAACAATTAATGGGAACGACTGAATCAAGATGAGAGCGGTTGAAGGTAAAAAGGAAGAACTGAAAATGTGCACAAGGATGGAAAACGTTTCAGGAAAAAAACACAGATGTTTGTGGCTTTTGCTGAGAGTTCTTGATGTGATTTTCTACCCATCTCCCCCTGCAGACCTTCTTTCTGAAAGATTGCCAAGTGAGATAATGTGTGAAAGTAGCAGATAATCGTCCAAACATTTACAGCAAAGGGAGAGGTGAAGAGCTGTAGCTAAACGCTTGTCTGCTGACTTGCATGATGCGTTCTGCTTGTTTTGTTGTAAATGCATTGAGTAGATAACAATATCAGAGCAGATACAGTTTTCTAAGTGGCGTATTCTCTGGTTTCAACATGATGCAAACTGCCTTTTCCATCATGCATCACATTGTTGCATCATAGCAAGTGTTTTGGTTGTAAGGATGCAGATCAGACATCTTGAAATCTTTTGATTGAACCATTTTAACTATTGCAGCTTTATGACTGAGCTGTCTTTCATAATCGACTGCTCTTCCTACACGTGGAGTTCCTCAGGGATCTATTCTTAGTCCAATGCATTTTTTCCCCCATTTACAGTAAATGTAGAAATGTTCACGCACTGAGAGGTGCGTGCGGTGGTTGGTTAGAAAGCTGTCTCAACGCCACCCTGGTAAAGTTTTCCAGGCACGTCCAACTGGGAGGAGACCCAAAGGAAGACCCGCTGGAGGGACGATGTTTGTCGGCTGGCATTTTAGGATTGCCCCGGAGGAGTTAGCCCAAGTGGCTGGGGAGAGGGAAGTCTGGGCCTCTCTGCTTAGGCTGCTGCCCCCACGACCCAACTTGGGATAAGCAGATGATAATGGATGCATGGATTGAAAGATAATTTATTTTTGTTCCCAGACACAAAATTATCCTCTGATGAGTTTGCTGGACTTTTTTTTATCATTGCAAATTTTGTTTGGCTCTTCATTTTCAATAAAAAATACAAAAGAAGTTATACTTGTTATATTTGTTATCTTTAGTATAAATATATGCTTTTGAGGAATTCTCTGTGGAAAAAAGATGTTGAGCTCCTATTTCAGGGGATAGAAGTTCGTTGAAGGACTAATGGGCAGAAAACAGCAGGATTTGGAGTCTTACTCATTGATATTCATGATATGGAAATGGCTTTCCTCTGATTGGCTAACAGACATGCAACTCTTCTACTGCCATCGTTCGCTCTTCTTTCTTGGGATAAAACATTGATGTTTTATCAAATAACACAAACCTGATTGTGTTCAGCCATATTGTTAATTTTCTAATGGTTGGATCTACTACTTGCAATAACAGAATCGTCTTCAACAAAATAAACTCATGAACTGAAACCGTGGGGAAAGATTATACGCAAAACAGTTTTATTTATACTAAAATTACAGCAAACTGTGGACGCGTGTTCTGATTTCTTTTCCTAAAAAGTCAGTATGTTTTATTCAAAGCTCTTTGGTTTCTAAAACTGTGCGGTGACATGAGTTTTGAAAGAAAACCCCAATTATTTCTTCACTGCTTTTTTCCATTTCCTTAATTACTCAGTATTTCTACTGAAACTAAATTTTTCTACACTGAGTATTTCAAAACTTTTATTTGGTTTAATTGAAATTAGTTTATTTACGTGTTTATTCATTCAGTTTATCTATTTGAATAATTCATAACTGATTCAATATTGGTAGAATAAGAAACTGAAATCTCACATTTTTGATCAAATCTTCCACATCTGAGCGCCACAACCATGCCATCTCGGCTTAACCCACAAACAAATTAAGCGGCAGGGGTCAGTACAACTTGTACGCATTTGTGGGAGGGAAATAAAGTGCTGTGTGGTGCAAATGTTTCATTCTGTTGATGGCTTGTTAGCATGTGGGACTACACACTCACCCAACAGCTTGTTGGAAGAATGCAGGGCAACACAGACTCCCTTATGTGTGCAAAATTTTAAACTTGTTTTCAAATATGAATTTGTTTCCTTTCCCATCTTCTGTATTTCAGAGTGTGCAGCTCTTGCATCAGCGTGTGTTGGGAGGCTAAGATTTCAAAGCTGCTGGTTTGCAACCGTCTGTATGATCAGCATGTGAGCGGAGAGCAGAAAAAAAAGAGAACACCCCTGGAGCGGACTGATACGCATACATATATTTAAAAAAAATTCTGAGCTCTCGGGGCATTTATTTAGTAGAGATATGCTGAAATTCTAACCTGCTGGGACAAGGACTTTCAACCTCATATCAGGCGCTCACACGGCCCCTTTGAGCTGCTCAGTGCCCCATCGGAGCAGTATTCCACTCTTCTGGTGCAGCATAAAAAAATTGCTAACCATACGATAAACTAAAAAGTCTGTATAAACACGAGGGGCTAGAGCAGAGTGAGGAAGTCAAGCTGAGAGCTTTAATGTCAGAGCGTGAGAAGGCCTTCACTGCTGCATTCTCATTTACTCTGAAATGCAGCAAGAAGTAAAAAAAGGGTTACCTGCTGGAATCAAAGGAATTTTATCTGGAAGGCTGAAATATTTTATTGTCTTTCTTTATTTATAACCTGTTAATGTTCACACCAAGATTTGTTTCTATTTTATTATAAGTGAGAATTTAAAAAACTACAATGTTAAAAGTTGGCATGGTACTTTAATGCTTTAATTATGATTATTTATAAAAAAAAATAACCTGTTAACAAAATGTATGCATTTAACCATTTGGGCCTGAGGGGCCCCAAATTGATGAGCATTGAAGTTTGGTAGCAAAATATATGCCCTAAATATCATCAAGCTGCACCGCTAATAAAACATCAGAAGCTTGGCTACAAGACCACACAAACCTTTTGATATGCTCCAAACACAGATAAGATTACAATCAAATGAGTGATCAGAAAATCCTTTTATGTGTGTGTTTTTGCCTTCATTTCTGTCTGTAAAGCTGCTAAAAATCTAATTTTACACACATTCTATCCATCCATTTAAAAGCTCAGGCCCTACCAACTCTAAATGCGAATCTCCCAACACTACACATACAATTCACAAAGATAGAAGCCAGAGAGCAGCAAAAGAAGAAACGGTTTTCACCAGCAGACCTCCAAAAAGTTTCTTGCCTTTGATGTTTCACCTTGAAAAGTTTGTTCTATCCAGGTTTTCTTATCGTTTGATATTAGCCCTACGTCTTTAGTCACACTGAAAACAGTTCATACATAAAACAAAGCCATTTTGACTGAAAAAAAAAAACAGGCAGAACTCAAACACCAAGAGCTTTTCTCTTTCCTCGTTTTTGTATGTCAGTGTTATGATGAGTCTCATTGGCTGACTGAGCTGTCAATCTAATTTAGGTGAGTAATACTTTGTTCTGCTGGCCCTAACGATCCAAACGTGGTGTCAATTAGTCACGGAGGTAGAAGGCTACTTAGTGTGGCTTCTGGAATAGCTCCAGCCTATGCCAGCAACAGTTTCAAAGCAAATTAATTGTGCTGTTTTCTATGGAAATACAATTTTAAAGCATTTTTAAAAGTGAAAGATCTTGAGCTTACAAATAAAATGTCTATGTCTATTGTTTGAGTCGCTGCCTCATTATTTTTTAATAAAAAAACTGATTTTAATGGAAATTTTCTTGACTGATTAAAATGTGATTAAGCATGATTAATCAATTACAAAACCACCAATTAGTTAGATTATTTTTAAACCGAGTCCCACCCCTACTTAAAAGCAGTTTTTTTAATTTAAATTTTAATTCAGTAATATACTAAAGTTTGTTCTACCAAGTGGTAGCGGTACCAAATGTCAGAAAAATACAGATAAATATAGAATCTATGTTTAATTTCAGATTAAAATCGATGAGGAGTGAATGTGATGGGTCACAGTTTCTCACAGTGAACACGGTTCTGGGCACAAACCTCCTCTTGACCTTCCAGTGTTCCTGCGGTATCAGTGCCAGTCGAATCAGCTCTAACACATTAATCCCACCCCGCTCTATCCCAACGCCCCTCTGTAATCACCAACCTTAACCATTAGCTGATCATAATGAGATGTGGGAGTAAAAAGGAGGAGGTGAGATGCCCTTGGAGTGGTTCCTCCAGTTGCAGGTGCGTCACCCGAGTTCAATTATCCCGTGGCTGATTCCTTATAAGCTTTATTGAGGAGCACAGCTAGAAAGTCTGCGAATTACGAGCTGTCTCGATGTCAAACTGAAATACAACTGCCCGCTTTGAACAACATCAAAGCATGGGTAACCTGTGTGCTCTTCATGTACCTGTGTGTTCAGAACAAGGTGAGTGTTAGAAGCTTGGCGACGACTTGTGAGATAGGGGGCAATTTTCACCTTTCTAAGAGCTCCACTAATTGCTTTCCATATAGGAAAGCATTCATGGAAGGACAGGCTGTTGGGAGCTGAACACAAAACACATTGACGATCCCGTTAAAATTACCTGTGAAAAGTGCTGCCGATGACCGCTGAAACACCACCAGGAGATGATTATTTCAATTTTCTATCAAAGTGACTGTACTCTGGCACTTAAAAACAGCTTTCCACTGATGACACTATCTCAGCCCCATAGAAAACAAGGGCAACGGCAGCCTGTAATTTTCACACTCCAAGCATATGCAGTCCATCAGATCTGAGTGCTGTATATGAAAATATGGAGGGAAATAAACTCAGCACTCGCAGCCTTAAAGTTGAGCTGCTTGTTCCCGGCTGATGTGGCCATAAAATCCCAGAAGTACTCGCACAAACTGTTTGCATCCTTCACTCTTCTTACCAGGAGCAAAATGTGTCATTTATTATGTGATTATGGGACATTTAAGACAAAATAAACCACTTTGCAGCTCAGTGTCTTTAATACAGGAGCCACACGGTCTCTGAGCAGACATCTGCCTCAGCCACACCCATCATTCATATTCTTATTAGCTCTCTTTTGCAAACGGACTCACAAACATGCAAAAGCCTCGCACTTCCTGACTCTTTATGGATCACACTCTCTTTGTATTTGCAGCATCTGGTTTTTTTTCATGCATCTTTTCTCGATGAACGTTGCATTTTTATGAAAGCTCTCCCCAGTGTTTGTTCCCAGCGTGAGCCCGCTCTCACATTATTTATTGCGCTTACCACTGATTTTAATAATGGGGCTTTTATAGCAAACATCAAACAAGCGGCTAGCGTAGCTGCATCTTGGTTAGAGCTCCTCAAGTTAAAATGCATGCAGAGCCTAGTCAGCTTCGTCAGCACAAACACTGCAGGTTACAAAACACAAGTGACTCTCACCAGCGAGTATTTCTTAATAAGCTTTTCTTCAGGAATATATTTTAAAAAGCCAGCGGATGCATTATAACCTGTCAGCAGGCTCATGAGTTTGCATCTTTATGATAATTAAACACTCAATTAATCCCGTACATTTATTTATTTTTTTTTTTTGCTCTATTGAGAAGAAAACACATCACATCAGGCCATACGGTGATCACTTAACTGCTCTGGTGCCACAGAAGGGTAATTAGGTGTACAACAATCTGAGGTAATAGGCATTAAAAATGTATTGTTTAAGAAAAGTGTCTCTGCTGGTGCTATTTTGAGCACTTTTCAGTGATGCACAATGAAGAAGCAGCAGGAGCCCTGGCATGAGACACATAGCTCATCTAGGGGGAGGAAATGAGAAATAGCAGCATCGAGCACGAGGCAAGTAACAGCAGGCCTCCTCGAGTGGGTAAATAACCAAATATTCGCTCTGTCCGTCTGCTGTGCTGCTTCTGTGCTTGATTGTAATAAAGTTGGAAGGAAGTTAAAGAAACTGTGCTGCAGAATATTAAGAATTAACACAATGATATAAATTGCATTTACAATCAACCCCCCTAGTGGCTGATTCCAGTACAAGCTTTAAGCCCCGCCTTTTTCTTATTAATAGTTAAATAAACAAAAATGCATCCTATATAATTTTTTCCTATGGGTTGATATTTGTTGATTCATTTGATTCTTTCCCTGCTTGTGAGTTCAGACATTTATTTTTTCTAACATGTTTAGCTGTAATTTCATATCTAAAAAGAAAATACAGCGGAACGTTAGTATGGAAGCGTGCTGATGTCGGTGCGAGAAAAAATATGGGAGCAGCGTCTCGAATGAATGAGAACGTTTCTTGTTATAATGTGATGTTATCTCTTTTTATTGAAAACTCTCGTTACAACAACGTACAGCTTCTTTCTTTTGCCCCACACCGATGCTGAAATGCTTCCGTACATTTAAATGGGAGGTTGCTGCTTTTTAAATTTTCAAAAGTTAAAGAAGGTGGAGATGCGTGACCTGCCTTGTCTCTGGGGTATTAGTGAAACCAGCCACTGGATGTTGATGAAACTTTGAGAAGTTACTTTTCACACATAAAAGTAATGTCACGATTTGGGGATGTTTGGACCCAAAATGCAGTACCCAGGATGACACGAGGCAGGAGATGAAGTAAAGTAAATAATCCTTTATTTGCAGGATGAAAACAAAATAAATCCAAAGGCAGGGAGCCAAAAATCCAGAATAAGAAGAACAAAAGCTCACCGAGAGCACACAAACTGGGACGAGACACGACGCTCACACAGAGCACCAGAAAACGCTGCCACACAAACCGAATGGACTGACACCAAACAGAGACAAGACAGGGCTTAATTACATAGGGAGAACAATTAAGGAAACAGGAAACAGGTGTGTGGAGTGAGGGCTGGAGGGAAGGCAGGTGACACCAATTATCCAAATGGGGGAAACAGAACCAATGGGGGGCAGATAACCTCAAACCCTAGCCTAGTGAACTAGACCAAATTCTTGCTTTGCAAAGAATGGCCTAGGCATGCTCCATTGGAACCTCTGAAGCTCCTACCAGGACTCTGGCTAGCCAATCACAGCTCTCTAGAGGGGTTTCAAACACATAAAGAGCTGTGATTGGTCCATAATGGTGGGCCAATCATAGTGCTCTATCTGCTTAGTGAACAAATCACAGAGCTTTATCCACTTTGTGGGCCAATCAGGGCCCTCTATATGCCTGGTGGGTGGGATGATGCAACAGAGTGAAACAAGAGGATGTCACATTCATTGTCCAGTGGAATGTGGAGATCATTTGAAAGACAACGGTAGAACCCGCCCCACAACCGAGAGCCGTCAATGGAGCATGGCCAGACTAAATAATACATTTATTTAGTCTGGCTTGCCAGGCTACTCAAACCCAAAACTAAACCTAAAACTGAGGGAAGGACTCACATAAACACATACACACAAACACTGAGCAGGGGAATGGCACAGGACCTGGGAGGAATTGACTTTACAACATAAGACACCTAACTGGAACGCAGACAAAGGACACATGAGGGCGCTAAGAGACACAAAAGGGAATCCAGAGAGGGATGAAGGACACCAGGAGGCACATGAAGAAAGGGGCAGATGCAGACCATGACAAGTAAAACTTGTTTATTTTTGAAGTCATACCAATTCATGATGGCCACCGTAGCGTACTGGTCTTTAAAACGTGAAACTATTGCTATAATTAATTTATTAACAAATTATTTTATTAAAACAGATTATCTTGTGTATGAAAGAAAATATTTATTATGCTTACCATCTAATAATGTTGTAACATCCGGAAGGGGTCATTTTTCACCTACATATTGACCGACATGCCACCGGTCATCTGCGGACATAATTCCATCCACTAAAGTGGATTTTACATTCCATCTTCCAACAAGCCAGAAGATTCTGCAGTCCTTGTTGACATTTCAGGGGGGACAAGATGTCAGCCTATGTTCCCAAACAAAGCCTTCTTTTGATAAGACTGCAGGATGGCACACTCTCATGAAAGATGAACTTTTATAACTCACAAGTTAAATAATCATTAAATAAACATATGGGTGAATGAACAAATGTTATATGAATAATGATATTAATGTTTGAATAATCTGTGCCTAATTCAATAAAGTTCAAATGAATTTTAATGTTACAATGAAACATTTTGATGTTATGATCAGTAATGTTCGGTTTAGCACACCAGTCATTATCTACACTCATACACAGTGCTCATAAGACATAAATTAAAGTTAACATCACTGCACATAGATATTTTCTTATCCACAAATCAGAGCATCTTTTGTATCTGGAAAAGGTGTGTATTCTGAGGTTTGTTTTTTAACACCTCTTAACCTCTTTTGTCCTGATTGGCCACGCAATCATAATATGGCGGTTGTTAAAACAGAATCGCTTGCTGAGTGATTCAGTCAGTTTTGAGCATAACTCCGGACTGGCCACCGGGGAAAAACTCTCTAACCGCCGCATCTCTTGACAAGCTGTCAAAACCTGCGACACGCTACAGCTGACACAGAAGCTTGCTCCTTCAGAGCAAAGCTGACACAACCACGACTCCTTCAGAGTCCATCCTTCCGTAGACGTAAACAACTACCTGTTGTGATCCGGGAGACGTCTCTGGACCGACCTCGTCGTACTGCAGTCTTTTCTACGAACTTCAGTACCTTGGGGTTACCCGACCACCCGACATCTCTGATCCACAAGAAAGTCTCCTCAGGGGTACGTAGAACACAGCAAGATTGCGTCTGATGGCGTTTTGATAAGAACCAACTTCATAGTTTAATGCAAACCAAAATCTTTTCACACCCAGAACATAGTTTCTTCTAGATACAAGGTTCTGATAAACACACACCATTACATCATCATACATCACATCCCATCCACTTATATTCATCCATCACATTCGTCTTGTTTAACTTGTCTTGTTTTTAATTTATTTAGAAAATAAATTTCTTACTTTTTATAAATCTGACTTTGATTTAATACGAAGTGTGTTTGATCACTGAAAAAGCAAAAAATCCTAATTCTTCTGATTAAACATTCAAAGACCAATCAGAGTGATACTCTATATTTTTATAGAATATCACATCTTATTGATCATAAGTAAAGATAATATATTAAGCTTAAAAGCAACATATTTACCCTTCTAGAATGTTTAATATTGCTTGTCAAGACATTAGAGGACCGGTGTTGTTGCTGCTCAAACTGATGTGGCTCAAATAATGAGGTGGAAAGCAGAAAACTAACAGCTGGTTAATAATTTATGTGATTTTACCCAAACATTTCTAAAAGTACATTTCCTTTTCCTTCAATCCTTTTCCTCTTCTGGCAAATTCCACTAACTCCGAAGATTTCCTATAGTCATTATTTTTAGTTTAATAATAAAGCGAGTGTAGATTAAGATGCATAGATCTATTTAAGACGGTTTAAAATCCCAATAATAAGATTTCTAAAAAGGAAAACAGAGTGAGAGAAATGATTTATTTCAAAGTTGCTGAGAACAAAGCTCTGCTCCTGTCTTCTTGCCTCCACGGGGAACTCTCAGCAGAATACGAGCCTCTCTGCTGGCAGCTTCTCTGAAGGATGTTGCCCTGGGCTGAAAATCTCCTCCGGAAGGTTTTAGGAGAGCCTAGTCCAGAGCGGTTTCAAGTGAGCAGCGCTCAGATGTTTTATAAGTGGGCGTCTCTCCCTCCCTCCTCCGCTACTTGACATTTCTGTCCTTCTTTCACTACTAGATCCACTTCGTAAAAAGTCTGTGGGATTTTTCATCTCCTTCCTTCTCCTTATTAAGGAATTCAAACAAGAAGAACCTGAAGCATAGAAGAAAGTGTGGGTTGAAGCATCCTACTACAAGGGAAGTGTGAACACAATCCATCTGGTGCTGATCGCATGACAGAAGGTGTGGGTTTTATTTGGTCTCGTCTCAGCTCACTCATTCCAGCTGAGAGTTTGGGGGCAACTGTCTCTTTTTCTCTGCTTGGCTTTTTTTTTATCGCACAGCTTCAATCGAATCACCGTCCCTTTTCAAATAATTCAACCAGAAATCTAGCCGAGCTGAGGGGCCAAGCACCGCAGCTCGTTCCTTTTACTTCAACAAGAACTGATTTCATGTTTATAAAACTAGAATAAGAGTAAAATGATGCAGAATCTACAGCTAACAAAGTGATTCTGCTGCAAAGATCAACTTAACTGAAAAAAATATATGTTTTATTATAATTTCTGATGATTCAGTTACTGTGAGTTTTTCATGCAGGCTGAACATGACAATAGTCTCCTACACCTATCTCCTGCATTAGCGTCTGATAGAAAATAGACGGTGAAACTCTAGGATTGAAAAGCCTGACAGATCTATGTAACTTAACGTTCATGGACTCACCCTTCTTGACTCGCAACGTGGAAGGTTGTTGTTGGTTTAGCATCCAGCAGAAAATTTCTCAATTAGCAGAAGCTAACCCTTTGCATTATCAACTCCACCACACAGCAGAACTCCTCTATAGGTTTGTGTTATTTGTGGAGATAAAACAGCAGCGTTGCAGAGCAAACATAGTCAGTGGCATTGCTGTTAGTCAACCAGAGGAGAGATGTCCAAATGTCAGGAAGCAAGACTCCAAAATCCTTCAGCTCAACTCTGATCTGGCTTCTTCTAGTTCCTGAAACAGGTGAAGAAGAAGAAGAAGAAGAAGAAGAAGAAGAAGAAGAAGAAGAAGAAGAAGAAGAAGAAGAAGAAGAAGAAGAAGAAGAAGAAGAAGAAGAAGAAGAAGAAGAAGAAGAAGAAGAAGAAGAAGAAGGAGAAGAAGAAGAAGAAGAAGAAGAAGAAGAAGAAGATCTCAGGCTCACGGGGAGAGAGGTCCAGAGTCTGGGGGCCACAGCAGCAAATGATCTGTCACCTTTGGTCTTTAGCCTGGTGCTGCACAACCAGTAGGCTTTGGTCACTGGACCTCAGGGACCTGCTGGGGGTGTAGGGACTAAGAAGATCACCAATGTAAGATGGTGCTTGTCCATGTAAGGCCCTATAGACCAGAACCAGGATCTTGAAATGAACCCTGAAGTTGACTGGCAGCCAGTGAAGCTGGAGGAGAAGCGGGGTGATGTGGGTGTGTTTGGAGGACTTGGTCAGAAGCTGAGCACATGCAGTCTGAACCACCTGTAGACGGTTCAGGGAGGTTCTGCTCAGACACGTGAAAAGAGAGTTACAGTAGTCTAAGCATGAGGAGATGAAGGTGTGGAGAACTGTCTCAAGTTCAGAGCGGGACAGAATGGGACTCAGCTTGGCAATGTTCCTGAGATGGAAGAAGGAAGAGCGAACAAGAGACCTGACATGAGAATCCAGGGTGAGAGCTGGGTCAAAGGTCACACCAAGATTCCTGACAGAAGGTTTTGTGTGAGAAGCAAAGTGCACCGAAGCTTTTCCCCCAGAGTATGACTTAACTCATTCACTGCCAGCCGTTTCCTGATCACTAACGGCCTTCGCTGTCAGCGTCACAGAACGTTGCGCGCTAGCATGATGTCAATGCCAAAACAACCAAAAACTAAGAGGAGACTCACCTCTTACATCAGGAAGAAGCCGCGTATTTCGAGCGTTATCCGTTCTTTCATAATCCGTTGTCGAATTGTGATCAGCAGACGCTTCTCCGGTTCGCGCCTCACTTTTTTTACAGGAACGGCCCAAAACGATCTCCAAACACATGGATGGTCTGCTTCCTGATCATGTGATCTGTGACATATGCGGATGAAGATCGGCTTCAGGGCTGAGATGTTTGTTCTCTCAGCGCGGGGGCTCGTTCCGATGCTCAAACAGTAAAAAAATGCAAATGACGACTTTAGTCGTCATTGGCAGTGAATGAGTTAAAGGGCATTCATTCCTACTAGAGACCACTGCAAATGTATTCAAAATATGAGTAAAGTTGACCTTTAGGAGTAACAGATAGTCATCAGAGACAGGTTTTTATTATATTGAGCTCTGAGAAGCTTGTAGGAACTTTTCCTCTTTGTCATGGATTTTGTTCATAATCTTTATGGCATGGGTGGAGAACCTTGGTCATTGAGGGCCAGTATCCAGCATGTTTTAGTTGTTTCCCTGCTCCAAACCTCCAGATTCAGTGGTCGAATCACCTGTGCAGCAGCTCATCCGGCTCTGCAGAAGCCTGTTAATCACCTGCTGTTTAAAATCAGGTGAATAGCAGCAGGATAATAGCTAAAGCATATACAATTCCCCACTCGTCCTTTACGGGCAGAAATTCTAGAGGCAGCTAAGGGTTTGAGGAGATAAGGATCAGGTCTCTACTTTATGCAGATGATGCAGTCCTGTTGGCTTCAATAGACAGTGATCTTCAACTTTCACTGGAGTAGTTCGCAGCCGAGTGTGAAGCGTCTGGCATGAGAATCAGCTCCTCTTAATCTGAGTCAAAAAAGGGTAGAATGCCTTCTCCAGGTCAGGGGTGAGGTCGTGCCTCAGGGATCTTGTTCACGAGTGAGGGAAAGATGAATCGGGAGATCGGTAGGCGGTCTGGTGCTGCGTCTGCAGTGATGTGGGCGTTGTACCGGTCTGTCGTGGTGAAGAGAGAGCTGAGCAGGAAGGCGAAGCTCTCGATTTACTGGTCGGTTGCTCTATGTTCCAACAGTCACCGATGGTCATGAGCTTTGGGTAGTGACTGAAAGAATGGCATAACAGATACAGTAATACCATATCTAAAGGAGTTTTCTCTACAGGGTGTCTGGGCTCTCCCTTAGAGATAGGGCGAGAAGCTCGGTCATCAGGGAGGGGCTCGGAGTAGACCCGCTGCTTCTCCACATCGAGAGCAGTCAGTTGTGGTGGCTCGGACATTTAGCTAGGATTCCTCCTGGACGCCTCCCTGGTGAGGTTTTCCAGGCAAGTCCACCCGGGAGTGGAAATACTACAGAAATTTGGAGACATGCTTTGGCTTTTTATTTAAACTCAGCATTATCGTAAATATGAATTTTCTTTAAATTTGCCTTTTTTGTTTTTCTCAGGAAATTATTCTTATTTTTTTTCATTGCTGACAAACTTCATTTAAATATCCAAAATATCTATGATAAAAAATCATCATAACATCCTTGCTGCTGTGTTTCTTTGCCTAGGATTCACTTTTGTTTACGTTTGAACAACAGTGAGCTGTTCAGGGCCACTGTACCTTGGTCTGCTTGTGTACGTGAATCGCCGTTCTTCCTCCTCTCCTCAATCTTCCTGTCCTTCTGTTCCGCTAGATCCCTTCTTTTGTTTCCAGTCACACAACCTCGGTCCCATCAGAGCCTCGAGGATGACACGTCTGCTGATGCTAACAAATGACGGGCGTCCCCGCTGACAGGAAGTCCATCTATCTGTGTCAGAGTAATTGAATTTCATAAATATAATCAGAGGGGTCTGTTATGAAGGGACCTGTAGTCTGGCTGTGTGCTGCTCCACACACAGCCGGTTCTTTCTGCAGCTAGATGAACATCATAAACCTCCAAACATTATTTTGGTTTCTGAGGAGCGATGACTGAACCTGCTAGACTGCTCTTCCAGAAATCCACCACAAACAGGAATTTTCCCATGATTAATTGAACTACAGAGAGAAAACTGCTGGTTAAGTTTTAGGAGCGGTGCCTTGAAACTCTTCGAGACAATTTGGCATCACTCGGGTGATTGAGTGTACAACAGGAGGCCTGCCGCTATCGATCACAACAAAGCAAAACAGAAACCCCTGAAGACTCAAATCTATAGATCCAGCTCAATATCACAGTTTTCTCTCTGAATGGTGTGCGCAAATTCATTGATAACTGCATGTTCTGCTGAAACATACGCCTCACAAGAACCATAAGCTCAATAAAAAACATCTAATTAGCCATTAAATCGGCCGAACGTTGACCTGAGAAACATCCCAGAGGGGTAGTTAATCCTCACTGATGCAGTTTGAAGAGTTATCGATCCACAGGCCCATTAAGTTAAACCAGATGCTGAACAACGCAGCAGGAGAGTCGCTGCGTTCAAATTGCAAACTTGCTGCACAGAATTTATATAAGCGCTCAATGTGTGGATGTATCCAACAGGGAATGGCCTTCTGTTGCCTTCAGGAGTTCTCACATGCAACGAGCTAATTAGCAGAAATGAAGAAGCCAGAGTTTCCTCGATGCAGGCGCTCTCTCAGCAGATTATCTCACTCCCAAAACTGAAGCGGAGCAGCGGATCAGGATTCCCCTGATGCCGCTGTAAGGAGGTTCTGTAAGAAGCGACGTTACACCAAATGACTCCACTCGGAGACTAAATGGAAACTTGTTATGATCCGCGGCTATCTGATGAATCCAAGCCACCGCGGCTTCAATTACCGGCCCAAAGAAAAACAATCCCTCACACACACAAGTGGCTTCTTGGTGGTTTCGTTTTTAAACAATGTTGTGCTACAAAGATCAAAGCAGCAAACAAGATAGATGACCGCGTGCCTCCCCCTGGCAAGCTCTCAGACAGACAACCGTGATTGCCTGCACAAATGAGAAACCTGACTGAAAAAGGCCCGAAACGGCTACTGGCTGATATTTTTACACTCGCATGTGAGCGTCCTGATAGATTTCATTTTCAAAACAATTGATAGTTTGTCGCATCTGCTCTGCTGCGAGACGAGCAGCGAAGAGGCCGCCAGCATATGGCAGATTTAATTAAAGTGAAGCATCTCGTGCACCTCTCACAGACACGTTCAACCTGCTAGCTGGCCCCTGCAGACCTCCTGTGTTTCTTTTCAAGATTCAAGCGCGTTTTATTCTGTTGGACTCACTTTACAGAATTAATTAGGGTGCCTGCAGCCCACCTGAGGATAAGCAGCGCTCGCTGCAGAACCACAAAGGCGGAGCTGCACCAGAGTCGACCCTGCCCATTCCATCAGAGTCAGTCCAAAAGACTTGATAGCATTCTGAAACCAACCAAAGAGGGTGTTATAGCTAATATTATCTAAAATGTAAGATTGAGGACGGAGTTGAGAGGTTAATTGAACAGTTTTGGTAAAGGTTCCATATAATTAAAAATCTAACTTTTGGAACGTTTTACCGTGTTATTTTGTCATTTCCTCATAAGAAACACGCCAAAGCCATTTTTGGCCTCATTCACGCATTTTCCTCCCATCTCAGCTTCAATTTGGTCTCCTCCCCCTGAAGCGGGTCTGGTCTTGGGTCTCAAATCTGGATATTCTGTGAATTTTCTGACAAATTATTTCTGAAATGACTTCTACTGAGACACCGCCGGAGAAACCATACATCCCATCTATAAAGACACTCTGGATGGCATCATTATATCTGACGCCTCATGTGTGGTATCAGATGTAGGGGTGAAGTGGTTATGCAGTCACTTTGGCACGCAGGTTTGCGCCGGTTCACCTCGCAATGGTGGCATTACCTTTTCTCTTCCATTCTAGCTACACTTGCCAGTATTATGTTTACAACCGTTTATTGGTATACCGTTTAAAATATAATGACTAATGTGTTTGTCGGCCGGTAATGGGCGACGGTGGCACAGGAGATAAGAGCTCGCCACGTAATCGGAAGGTTGCAGGTTCGAGCCCCGCTCAGTCTGTCGCTGTCGTTGTGTCCTTGGGCAAGACACTTAACCCACGTTGCCTGCTGCTGGTGGTGGTTGGAGGGACCGGTGGCACCAGTGCTCGGCAGCCTCGCCTCTGTCAGTGCGCCCCAGGGCAGCTGTGGCTACATCGTAGCTCATCCCCACCAGTGTATGAATTTGTGTGTGAATGGGTGAATGACTGATTGTGTTGTAATGCACCTTGGGGGGTTCCAGGACCCTAGAAGGGGCTATATCAAATACAGGCCATTTTTTTTATTTGTTTATTTAGCCAGTGTGAGTCCATTTGTGAGCAGAGTTTGAACTAAAATGCTGTTTAGGAACGACCAAATTCAAAGAACTTTTAGAGACATTTTGCAGAAAATAAACATTACAACTAAAATATAAACAAATTAAATGTTTCAGCTGGCTAAATAGATTGTTGCTGATCCCACAAAGAGTCGAACCAGCATCAGCAGAAGGGAAAGCAAAACTTGATTGCCACTGGATTACCAGAGTCCATACAACAACAAGCCTTAAATGCTGTTGTATGTCGCTTTTGTTGGAGTGGTTGTGGGCAGATTTTTGCTGAAAGAAACCTTTTTGTTTCGGGATATATTCAGGCTTTGTCATGTAGCAAGTTATATTTCTCTTGTTTAATTGGAGCATAGAAGATAGCATTAACAACGGTAAACTAGTAACAGCCGTAATTCATGTGGGTCAGGTTAGTTTGCGATAAAGTTAAAAAACAAAAACAGAAGTCAGTGGGCTAGGCTGAGTTTGCGTGAATGGGCGGGGCTGACTCTGGTGCAGCTCCGCCTTTGTAGTTCTGCAGCGAGCACCCTCTCCCTGAGGACAGATTTGACTTACTCCTCCAGCTCAAAGCTGCCAATTTCAAAAGCAAAAATAATGAAATTAGGAATTTTATGAAAGTCAGCTGTGTGATGTGTTTTTCCATGATCTGAGGAAAAGTGTTTTAAAATTAGATTTGTCTGTTTTGAGTTTCAGTCACTGACATTCAACTGAGGGGCTTTTTTTATCAGATCCTTCAGATCAATGGTTGTTTTCTGATGTTTTTTCTTTTCAATTTTGGAAAGGAGAGTTCTTTTTTAATAGATCCGAACGCTAGACTGACATTTATTGGAACGTTTAATTGGCTTATCAAGACAGATCACATTTTTCAGGAGGCTTTTTGGAAAAAGCTCCCTGCCTGTGAGAGTCAACAAACCGGGGTTTATCTCAAAAGGAGAGGAAGCGGGAAAGAACAGATTAGAAATGAAACAATGCCGGCTCTTTTGTAGGATTCTGTCAAATAAATATATAAAGAAATGAACCACAAGCCTGCTGAGAAGTTAGGTCTCCCTCTGGGTGTTAAAATAAAAATATATATTTTTTTAAATTAACAGAAATTTGCAATAATTTGTATGAATATATGTCTGTTTTTAAATGATTTCTTCCAGAAGAAGGGATACTTTCATCATTATGATCAACAGGTTTTCTTGTTTTTGCTTCAGTCACAGCCTTTTAGGATGAGTGCTCACGGGTGGAGGACTTATAGATGTTGTTTGTTTGTTTTTGTGGTTTTCTCAGTTTTTCTTTTATTCTTGTAATTCTTTCATCTGTTCTCTGATTTATTTTCTGTTTTTACACTCTGCAGTCAGTCACTCGTTATTTTTCACCAGTATCTAAATGGCTTTTTTATCTTTGTCAGGTTTTATTAATTGTCTTTGGTTTTCTTCATACATTTAGTTACGTCTTGTTTTATTTTTCAGTCTGTTTCAGTTTTTTTAATGATAAAATCCCCGATCCATCCTTTTGCCGACCTGCTGTCTCTTGTTTAGTATCAGCTCTCTATCTGCAACGGTGCTGTTCCATCTTCTGGTTCAGACTTGTAATCTGACCTAACGTTTCCCTGAACTTATTATAGTGCTTTAAAGGTGTTGAACACTCATTTAAGCAATACATTAGCAGTGGTTTCCAGTAAGAATAAATGCCTTGTGAGTCGTACTTGGGGACAGCCCACACGCACCTGCAGAGAGTTCAGCGGGGAGGAGAAAGTAGCTTCAGAAAGCAGGATTTAGAGTCTATATTTCCTGATCTTTGGACATCTCGCCTCTGATTGGCTAACAGCAATGCAACTCTACCGCTAACTTGCAACTTTGATGTTTTATCTCCACAAACAAAACAAGCCTGGAGGAGCCGCAAACGAAACGTAGCGGGAAACCAGGTAACAACACTGTTCTGTGTTTTAAAAAAGAACTACAGCACGGAATTAGAAATACGACACAGCAAGAACACACCTAAGAAGCCTGGAGGAGTTCTGCTGTGTGGAGGAGTTGCTAATGCAAATGGTTAGCTTCTGCTACTCGGGACAATCTCTGCTTTTGCAGGACACTAAACCAACAACAGCCGTTCCCGTTGCGAGTCAAGATGGGTGAGTCTGTGAATGTTAAGTGACAGCGTGACATAGATCTCTTTTATACGTTCATGCTATGTTTATCTTTGTTATCTTTTTTTTTTTGTTCTTTTCTTACACAGTTTTAGCAAAAAATAAATTGCTACCTGACATGTAGAGATAAGGAGACGTGGGCACAAAGCCATTAGCAGAGACGATGGAGTATTCACATCACACATGGGACAGTGTCATCAGCAGGGAGGACACAGGCAGTAGAGGGCGATATCGTGCTCTGCTGCCCGCAGATAAAAGGAAGTGACGCCACCAACATCGGTGATCTCTGATAACGGCTAGAGATACTAACCGAAACGTGACAGGTAAAAAACTGTTTTTTAACTAAAACTGTGTAAGAAAAGAACAATAAATGGGTGACATAGATCCGTCAGGCTTTACAAATCCCAGAGTTTCATCGTCTATTTTCTATCAGAAACTAATGCAGAAGATGGGTGTAGGAGACTATTTATGTTCGGCCTGCATGAAAAATTCAGAGTAACTGTTTATAATAAGAAATAACCATTTAAAAAAGGGGTTGCAATGTTCCACACCTTTAAAAGTAGTGGATTACTGTCAGCATTCCGTCCATCCATCCATCCATCCATCATCCATCCATCCATCCATCAGTCCATCCATCCATCCATCCATCCATCCATCCATCATCCATCCATCCATCATCCGTCCGTCCATCCATCCATCCATCCATCCATCCATCCATCATCCGTCCGTCCATCCATCCATCATCTATCCATCCATCCATCCATCATCCATCCATCCATCATCCATCCATCATCCATCCATCCGTCCATCCATCCATCCATCCGTCCATCCATCCATGCATCCATCCATCCATCCATCCATCCATCCATCCATTATCTTCACCTCTCCAACATTTGGTGGTATGGGAGAACACAGACAACTCTCTCTCTCTCCAGCAGTAAATATTCTTAATAAACAGAGAAAAGTTTTAGAAATTCATCTTTAGACCCAATCCGTCTCCATCTGACAGCAGACAACTGTTTTCAAAGCTAATTCTGAGTTTTAGAGTTTTAAAATCAGCTCACCCTAATGAAACCAAAGACAGCAGCATTGATCGGGAGGCTGACACGGTGCTCCGTCTCTATTGACTGGTCCTACTGTCAGGAAAAAAAAACACAAAAGCTGTTAAAAGTGGAAACTCAAAGCAAAACTGGACGACCCAGACGTCAACATCACACTCGCTGCAGCTCTTTCACAAAGTCATTTCAAGATTATTTATTCATTCATTGAATAGGCTTGATGTTTAACACAAAGAAGAGAAGGAAAATTTTGACTTTCTCAACAACAACAAAAACAACAAAAAAAAGAATAAATTCATAAACATCAAAGCCGACAGTCAGTCAGGCTCTGGTTGGCTCCTGTAATAATGTGTTATAATAAACCATGAAAAATGTTTGGTCTATTGGCGCTGAAAGATGAAAACAAAGTGTGTCAGCCATGCAGCACATAAAATCTTTTCCATTACGTTGATAAACACCAAAACTCACTTGAAATTGACCAAACAGGAGGGTTGTGGGGTGCCGCCACGCCGTGAAATCTTCTGTAAAATTCTTCATCTGGTGAATAGATGGGAAAAGAAAGCATGGAGAATGAGGTGGCGCGGATTCCCGTAATGTCGTGAAATCAGGTAGGCAGCAAGAAAAGTAGTCAGACGAGTCTCCAATCAAAATCCTCGGACTGGCCTGCATAGGGATGTCTAGGAAGTTCCAGACCTGCGTTTTATTTTCAGAATCTTAATGTGTTGTTGGAAATTTGAAACGTGTTTATGGATATGAGGATAAAAACTTATTTTTATAACGTTTTTCATATCAAATAAAAAGATGGTTGAGTTGCAACGACAAAGAAGTGACGGGGTGTTTTGATAATTTTGAAGAGTGTAAAAAAGGCTATTAACTATGTTATTTACTGTTATAAATATTTATTATAATATCTGTCATGGAAGGAAATACATTCTTCAACCAGAAGCTTTTTCATATCAATAGATAAAACAGTCTTTATTTTTTTACTTTTACACACAAACACATTAAAATGGCCAGAATGTCTCTTTAATTAATGAAATCTTTAATAATTAGTTTTTGTAAATCGATGAATATAAATACTTAGATCAAGACGCTGACGCTCAGCAGATTCATCACATTCTGTTATCAAACTCAGCCAAAAATCCTGTTAAAATGACGATTTTTCATGTTTGGAGTCAAACTGTAAAAAGTTTGTTTCATAGGTCATCAATGCTTTGTAATAAAAATACAGAAAAGCTAATTATGTTGACGTTTTTTCTTTAATCCAGTCACGTCGGAGCTCCCAGTCCAATGTCAGCTCGGGGTAATAATGGGTAGCATGTTTGTTTGCAACCCCTAATCACACAGAAGCTGGCGACTTTGCTGAAGGGGGTGTCCTGCTGTTTCTGTCTAATTAGGGTCACTCAGCTACTGCAGCCCCCCTGCTGGCTCCTTAAGGTATTGCAGCTTCTGCAATCCCAGCTGAGTGCGTGTTCCTTTCACAGTAGACACAGCAGACAGGGGTGGCTATTTTCTCCCTCTACATCTAAGGTTGCCATGCTACTACTGGATGCACATAATGGCTGGGCACATATAAGACACTCAAATGACGTTTTCCATCATCTCTGCTCTGATATGTTGCTAAGCTACCACACCGTGATGCACCTCTTTTCTCAGACTAGAGAGCTCTTCATATTCACAATTTGAGGAGTTTCACAATGCAGCTAATGGGACCTCAGATCACTCAAAAGATGGATGCCATTCACAAGCAGGAGGCATTCATGTTACAGGAACTGAGGCTTGCTTGAAGGGTAAAAGGGATGCTTGGTGCTAGTTCTTAGTCTGCAGGCATTAGTGGCCTTGGATCGAAGGTTGATTTAGGTCACATGTTTGGGAATATAAACTCCAAAATCCTCACAAAAAATGGAAACAAATAAATAGGCTAGTTTTTGTTTTCACGACAACAAACGTGGATAGTGTTGGTTTTTTTCTAGTTTTCTCACTCCAATCTCATGAATATATATTTTTTTAAAACCTTTACGATCCGTTTTGCAGGAAGTAATGATAAATAAGGGGAAAAGCTTATTCTCGATTTAAGTTTAAACACAACCTTCCTTCTGACTAACTAAGCCTCAACCTTTGGTAAAGGTGTGGTTTGCTTAAAAGGCAGTGTTAACCCTCTCAGGCTCAAACTAAGTTTTGATAAAAGGACAAACAACTAAGTCATTCAGCGGTACTTCTGAGTTTAGAAACGCTCATGAAATACGTATGTGGAGTAACCAGGTAGGCAGGTTTGAATGTTGAAAATCTGCAACGCCTGCCTCCAGAGGGTTAACGATTATTTCTGATTATATCAGCCACTCTGAGTTTTTCATGCAGGCTGAACATGAAAATAGTCTCCTACACCTATCTCCTGCATTCGTTTCTGATAGAAAATAGACGGCGAAACTCTAGGATTAGAAAATCCTGACAGATCTATGTCACACTGTCACTTAACATTCACCGACTCACTCATCTTGACTCGCGACAGGGAAGGCTGTTTGTTGTTCTAGCGTCTGCAGCAGCGTTCTTATCAGCTAATAGAAGCTAACCGTTAGCTTTAGCAGCTCTACCACACAACTCCTCCAGGCTTGTGCTATTTGTGGAGATAAAACGCCCATGTTGCAAAGCAAACAGAGCCAATGATAGAATGCTGTTAGCCAATCAGAGGTGAGATGTCCAAATACCAGGAAATGTGACTCTGACCCCTTCTTTCCGCCAGAGCCGTCAGCAGCACGTTACTGCAGCAGCACGTCATAGCTGCTGATAGGAACCGCTGTGGTCAACAGAACCGTTTCCACCGGAGACGTCAGCAGCGCGAGTCGGCCGCGTCTCAGGAGCAGCATGTCGCGGCCCTTACGCACCGGTTCTATTTTCAACGCGCGATGCCTCTGAAACGGGTCAAGTTCGACATTTTTGGGGAAGGAAAGACAGGAAATCGGACGCGGAAATGGAGCGAAGCTCCCGAGATTTTCAGAACAAAGAAACGTACTGCCTTCCGGTTGCTTTACTTTTAAAAAAAGTTACTAACTGTGCGGCCCTGTGAGAAGTTATCACCTAGCTAGCGGTCTCCTTTGTTTTTCAGGTCCGTATTGGCGATTATAAAACAGACAGAACATAAAACACAAACCTTTTGGAGCCATGTTATAGTTTTCTCCTGCTTGTTGTTGTGTTTACTGATGAAGCCACTCATGTGACTTTGTGCTCTGTCGGTGACAGCTGCTCCCCTGCTGCTTCGCATCTTGTGGGAAGGGCCAAGCAGCAGCTTACGCGAGCAAGACGTGCTGCTGACGGCTCCGGTGGAAGGAATGGGCAATGTGGCTCACTTCTAGTTCCTGAGACTGGTGCACTGGCTTTTCCCCCCCAGAATAAAGCAAAGCACCAAAGAAAATATCTTCATGGTTAACAAAAAAATCTCCTATGTTCTCTCCTTAGCTCTTCCATCTTTTAAAAACATGCTTTCTTTTAAAAATTCACATTACCACCAGCTATCTCACCCACTGTCATTTTTAGCACGATTTGTGTCTTTTTGTTAAGACGCATGTGTTTCTACCACAACAAAAACTAAATGATAATTAAATATTTTAATCTAAAAGTCTGCAGCATCTGCTTACCCAGAGTGTTTGGAGGATGTGATTGGTTTTGATTGCTCGCTCTCTCAGTGAGCAAAAGCTAAAAACAACACCAGCGAGTTAAACAATAGAAAGGCGGAACAGCTGCTTTTCTCACAGACATGAATCACCTGGCTCAGCGTTTGAACTGCTGTAATGAAAAAGAGATGATGAGTGCTTTTATTTCTGATCCAGTCTCGTCTGATCCACAACCAGCTGTAGATAATTGGTCACGCTAACTAAATTAACCCCAAAATGAATATGTATATATGTGTGTGCCTCTTGCGGTTAGCTTCACTATTAAATTTAAAGTGCATGCGACTGCCCTTTACAGCTGGGTTTGTTTGCCTGGTCCACACTTCCTACCAAATGTTTGAGTCTTTCTTACGACCATCTGCCAAAGTCCTGACTCACTATTTGCCGTCAAACTTTAGAAGGTTTTCAGACTTGCCTCTGTTTGAGTTTCATTTCCTCTACAGAACTGTTGTCTTCAACTTTAGTTGTGTTTAACCCCTGAGGTCGAATCTATCCATCTAATCAGTGCTGACTCTCGCCTTTGACCTTTTGACCTCATTATATCTAGTTGAAACCTGCAATCATTAGGTAGTAAGTAAATAAACTTGTGTTTTCAAGAACAACTGTGCATGCAATGAGACAACAAATACATAATGGAATATTTGCTTTTATATTCTGAACTCAAATAAATTAATTAGATTTCCTGGATGACAAGAAAACTGACTGACGGATGGTAGAAGAAGAAACTCCACCAAAGCTGCAGAAGAAAGCAGATTTGCAAATCATATAAGAAAAGCACAATGGAAAGGTCAAAGGTTAAAGTTGTCCTCTGGGCATTGTGCAAATGAATCTGTCTTTGTCAGGCTGCAGCAGCTCATCCAGTCCTGTTCTGTTTCCTAGAGCCTCACAGCTTAAGAAGATCTTTAGATATTTTTTATTTTTTTGCTGTAAATCGTTGCTCACGCTGTGCCGGAGGTGATGAGGGAGGAACTCCCACTGAAGTCATCTTCCCAGCGTTTGTTTCGGAACTGAGACGTAGACGATGTATTTAAACCATTAGAGCAGAGCAGGGGCGCTAACTGAGAGCTCCTCTTCTGCTTCACACTTTTGTTTCAATAATTAATGGTTGAAAAGTTACTGGGTGCTTTCTCAGCTCATGGGGACCAAACTAAACATTTTAGGATTGCTAAAACACATGTGCACCATGCATATCGTGTCCTTTTGATGGTGTGGAAATGATTTTAGGCTTGCTAAAGTAAAACGACTGGCAGAAACGTTATCACCTGGCTTGCATGCTTGCATTTTTGGCACACCAACACACAGCGCTGCCCGCTCTGCAGCCTCAGTGAGGAGAGTTCTGCTTTAACCTTGAACTACCTGGGAAATCCTCCCTGCTGCGTCTCATCTGTTGTCTCTTTCAGCACAAACACTCCTTTCAGCTAAAGCGGCACACCGATCGGTGTCCCTCCACACAGACAATCCCCCTGAGACATTAACCATGGTCGCCTGCTGGTGACTCAATCTGGCTGACCCAGGGAGCTTTTAGAGAGAAACTCGCTGTGTGAACTCCATCTGCTGGCACCAAGCCTCCTTACTTCCTCTGTCCCACCCAGGCTGCCTCCTACTGCGTCACGTCTTACAGATGTCTTTCAAACACAAGTCTTTTAAGAGAAACGGACTGTTTTATTCTGTTTTGCTGTGCCTTTTTTTTTCAAAGTCTGGAGATCTCGGGGGAGTGACAGCCCCAGCTCTGCTTGCTGTGTAAAACTTTTCATAACAGGTTGTTTCTTTTTATGTAAAACAGATCAAATCTAAAGACGAGCTCTCCTTAACTCCCATTCTCTTCTCTATGTTACTTTATAGTAACATATACTATACTAGCGCTTTGGGCTTCCTGACAGGGTTGCGGAAGGCGCTTTATAAATAAAGCTTTGATTGATTGATTGATTGATTGATTGATTGATTGATTGATTGATTGGTTGATTTATGTCAAGAAAATCATCCGTGCTCTCCTGGCTGGTTTATGCAAGTCCCTGACATCATCATCATCTCACACACACACACACACACACACACACACACACACACACACACACACACACACACACACACACACACACACACACACACACACACACTCCTCAAGCGGCTATCACTCAAAAACATTAAAACACACACTTTCTACAAACATTTCAGCTGATTAATACAATTAAAATATACAAAACTGCAGATTTTAAGCGTTCTTTATTCTTCCAGCTGGACTTTTTGCGATCAGTTTTGTCTCTCAGGTAAAAACCAGAATCTCAGTTGGGAGCTGTAATCATGTAGTGCTGGTGCGATCTAATTTTCTAAAATTGTGTGCACTGATTACAAGAATACTTCATGTTGCAATCTGCATGATCATTTGCATAATCTGGAATTGCAGCTGTGAGTGGAAAGTGATCCTCCCGTGTAGCTCAAATGACTCGTCTCATTAAGAAATTTCTGGATTCGAAGACCTGCTCATGTTTAAGGTGGAATTAAATTAGCATTTAGGAGAAAGGGACTCAGATGTTAACAACTGCACTGCGCTATATGGGTATTATTTAAAAGTGTGAAACACTGAAAAACCCTTTTCAATTATTTTTTTTCTGAATATAATCAGGCACTCTTGAGTTTTTCATGCAGGCTGAACATGAAAATAGTCTCCTACACCTTTCTCCTGCATTAGCTTCTGATAGAAAACAGATGGTGAAACTCTAGGATTAACATCCATGGACTCACAACGGGGAAGGCTGTTGTTGGGTCAGCTTCCAGGAAACAGCAGAGAATATCTGCAGTAAGTCGCTTTGGATAAAAGCGTCTGCTAAGTGAATAAACATAAACATAAACATATCTCAGCTATTAGAAGCTAACTGTTAGCATTAGCATCTTCACCACACACCAGAACTCCTTCAGGCTTGTGTTATTTGTGGAGATAAAACATCAACGTTGCAGAGCAAACCGAATCAGTGGCAGAATCACGTTGCTGTTAGCCAAGATGTCCAAATATTAGGAGATAAGACCCCAGAACCTGTCGTCTGAGACTTAACTCTTCTCTGGCTCAATGCTAATTCTTTAAAAAGGCTCACCAGAACTTTTTTCCCCAAAATATGGGTCACAAGGTTTTCATTCCTACTAGGACCACTGCACATGCATTTATTAAATGAGTGAACCACATCTTTAACTTTTTAAACAACATATCTTGATTTAATTTGAAACTCTTGCAGCAAAATTAACTCATGGCAAAATGAATTCAGAGGAACCATGGGACTGATTTTTGTCTCAATAAGTCCTTGTAACAATATCTCGAGAAAAGGAGAAATTGTGCACTCCTCGTTCGAACACAGATGCCCCGCTTGTGAGGATACTACTGAGCTCACCCTTGCTCAGAGCTTTATTCCTCACAAGCATGTTAATTGGTTGATTTGCATAAATGGAGAAATGAGTTTTTAGTAATGCGAGAACAGCGCACACAGATATCATTGTTGGCTTCAAGATATCGCCTCCCTCTGTCAGTGAAATATATCGTTCAATCAGTCTGTGAACGTGAGCTTCAGCTCTGGCGTATCATTTAATTGTCCTACGATTCCTCCTGTTGAATTCAAGATTAATTAAATGAAGAGAATTAATTCAGTACAGCTGATATTCAATCCATGTTAATGAAAAAGACCACCTTAGATAAAGCTGGTGCTCTGATGTCACACCTGCCCACCCACTTAGAGAGCCCAACGTCTCACATACTTTCACTTGATTGGAGACTTAAATAATGGGACTCTTACTATATTAAGGTGGGTTTGTTTGTCCTGCATCGTTGACCAGGATCATCACATTTACAGTAATACAAATAGCTCCCTCTGCTGGACTTAGTAGGTGTTGCAAATGAAAAAGATAAATTAAAAGTTGCCCTAACCACTTACTGTTTGGCTTAAATAAACTATGTGAGTTTTGCACAGAAAAGTAACAGGTTATCAACTAAATTATGTCACATAAGCTGTCATTTGTTTTGCTAAGTGTTTTTCTCCCCAGAAGAAACTGCACTTGAGCTCTACTGAGCTGCAATAGCCTTCTGGAGGAAGCCATCGGCTGGCAAACTGCTGCCAACCACTAGACATTCTCCCTCTCCTGATACCTCTAGTTTCTTTAACATAGAATGTGCTACTACTAGTTTAACTGTTGAATTCATTACAGATTCACACAGATAAAGACAGCACAGTTTATTTTGTTAAGAAGTCACAAGTCACCAAATGCAAGTTTCAAATCAAGTCCCAAGTCTGAAACTTTATACTTCGAGTCATTTTGGGTCGTTTTTTTTAAACAAAATTGCTCATGCATCTTGTCATTCTTTTATCACACCTTCATTTTTTCCCTCCTGCTGGCGAGACTGCGGCCAATTTCATTTATGTCTTGTGATCGTCAGCATATTGCCACCGATTCAGCAACGAGTGACATTAAAGATTGGGGCCAAAAGGAAACCAAGAACATTAAAAAAGTTTTGTTTTGTCAAAGTACGCCATAATTTCATCTATTCATTCCGCATGTGACACAGTTCCGGTAAAATAATTAGTGGAAACGGTCTTATATGTGTTTGTAAAGTCACCTGATCATTGTACTTAGCGTTATGAAGGGTTCTCTTAGTTAATTGGGTCGTTTTTATATTATTATTTATTTTATTTTTTCATTTGACACAGCGTGATATAAAACAAACATGACACATCTTTTAAATGGATGGCCCTGGCAATTTATTTTTTCATTCTTTACCAAATAGAAAATAAAATGGGCATCTGGCCACGACGCCTCCCGGATCCCAGCCGGGTTGGTCTTTCAGGCATGTCCTGATGGTGGGAGGATTCCCTGCTGGGTTGCTGCACCCAGTATCTGGCTCAGAGTTTTTACAATAACAAAATAATGAGCTTTTTTTTGCAGATATGAATACATACAGAGAAAACTCAGCTTGTTATGTCTGTGTAAACTTATTAATGTCCTACAGTAAGAACACAGAAAGCAGTTTTAGTTCAACTTAGCTTCGGGGGAAGGAGAGTTTGGTTCCTTCCTGCTGTTGCAGCTGTGGCCTTATCTATCTGACCGCTGAGACAAGGTTCACTGATGTCTATGAATGTTTTAATTAAATTTCTATCCTGCTCTAATAAAAACATTTGCTAACAATTTATATAATGAAAATAAAATTCAACAGTCCATCCTTCCATTCATCCATCATCTTCCGCTTATCCAGGGTTGGATAATCACCCTGCAAATGTCTGAAGGTACTGAAACAAGGCTCCTTTTGCTTGGGATTGTTGTTGGTTGAGCTAGAGGCAATAAGATAAAATTCATCTGCAGCACACAGCCAGGACACCAAGGCATCAATCAATCAGATGTATTTATATAGTACCTACTACCCCCTTATCCGAGGCCAAAGGTGCTGAGCAGCACATAAAAACAAGGATAAAACAACTTAGTACTCAGGCATGGCCAGCTTGGCCAGCTCCCATGACCTTTGTGGCATGTGAGGTGCTGGAATGATATGCATTGTTTGCATTTCCTCTTCCATCATCTGGTATTCTGCGTAACTCGAACATTTATCAGATACTTCACTCCCAGCAGGGGTGAAGAGGCAGTTACTACTGTCCCATCGTCTGATCAACCCCAATGAAAACTAGCTTATCGCTAAAGCCGGGCGTACACTGTGCGACGTTTTCACTCGTAGCACTCAGCTTCAGCTCAAACTGTACGACTTCCTCGCAGAGCAGATCTCACGAGTCATGTGCTCACACTGTACGACCCAGTTCTCGGATGCGACCTGACTGCTCACACTGTACGTCTGGTAGCAACACGTTGGACCTAAAAATATGCTAAAAATAGCAGTTTTACTCAACACGTCAGACTTTGTTGTCTTGTTTTGCCTGTTGTCCTGCTGCAGGAGGACACACAGGGATTAATGGGGGTTGGATGAGGAAAACGAAATAAATAAAGTAAATCTGTGTTTTGTGATCAGTTTAATTTGACATGAACACGACAAACATGCATTCTTGACAATCTTTGTAAGTAAAAAAACATGTAGAAATTAAAATGAACAATGTGTGTTATTAGGGAAATAGCGCGCGAGCGGCGTTGATGCAGGATTGCGCATGCGCCGTGAGCGGTTCTGATGCTCGCAGCTCTGATGCTCGCAGCTCTGCTTCAACAGTGCGATACCCTCACGAGGGACGAGCAAAATATTAAACACGCCAGAAGTCCGTGCGAGCTCACGATTGCTGATCGGTAGCTGGTCACGTGGTGTCAATCGCCTCTCGTAACCCCCTGTACACTACACGACGCTCAGCGCAAAACTCGCCCCGATCTCGTGGATTCTCGCACGACTGGAAAATCGGCTCAAACAAGTGAAAAAGTCGCACAGTGTACGCCCGGCTTAACTCCAGCAAATGTAAATACTAAATATGTTCATTAATATGATTTGTTCCTTTCAAATAAATGCATAAATCAACAAATGCAATGTGCTTTTGTCTAAAAGTGATTTGCGACCCAAAACCCTAAAAGTTGCTCCTCTTCTTCTTTGTTGTTTCATGGTGGTTAGCAAGCAATGTCGAAGTGCTAAAGGTTGCTCTGAGATGTGACAGCAGTCAGCCTCATCTTTAAGATGATCAGTAACAACAGACCTGCTGTTCTTGACCGTTTCTTGCAGTAGATGTTCCCACTCAGCAATCAGCTGCACTGCAGATACTATAAAACCAGCTCCTGCAGTTCATTGTCAGAAGGTTCTGAACTTTGTGTTTCGAGCAGTCTGTCAGCAGCAGACTGAGGTAATTCTCTTCAGGTCTATGATGGTCTTCCAACAAAGTGGCTCTGATTCTGGATCATTCAGTGTTACTGTTAGGTGGAGTTTTTTTTTTTTTTTTTACTTCTTTGCGTTTTATTGTTGTTTTAATGTATTTTCTGAATGTATTTTCTGTCAAGTGACCTTGGGTGTTCTGAAAGGCACTTTTAAATAAAATGTATTATTATTATTAATAAATGTTGGTTCTTATTGTCTTGAATGTGTTTTCAACCTAAGGATTTCTTTTAGGTAGTGATGGGAAAAATGAAGCACAATGAAACAATGTGTTACTAAATGGCTCGCTACTCGAGGCCTCGCCTAAGTGCTTCAAGACACTGCCCTCTGCTGGATGATTTAGTGTATTACGATAGCCTCCTTTAGACAAGTCTGTCATTTCACAGTACTACAAAGTATGTAGATACAACGAAATTAGGTGTATTGTTCTCCTTTTGAGCAAAAGGGAAATATAATTATCGTTAAATATTTAGCTGAATGGAAACCTTAAATGTAAAAACAGAACAATAATAATAAAAGGGATAAAATAAACAATAATAAAACCACACTACTCGCCCAGATATTATAGTTTTACGTGAAAAGCTTTTGTGAGTCAAGGCAATAAAGTCAAGTTCAATAAAAGTTTCCAAAAAGTTACTGGTTTTACTCATTCTTATTCAAAAACAAAAGTTTCTCCAAGGTTTTTGGGTTGAGCCTGTTCCTTTTTTTTTTTTTTTTTGCACAGTATTTCCCCAGCCTTTGAAAAAATTCTTTCACATGGCACAGATGATGCTGGGGAGCACAGGAACGTTTTTGCCAACTCATAAAGGCGTGGATAAAAACTTTTTGTCCTGCTCCAGTGGAACAACGGATCCTCATTTCGTGGAATGTTGTGCTCTCCAAGATGGCGGTCAACTTCAATAGCGGCATCTGCCACCACACTTGAGCTGCTTCGGCTGCTGCTGATGGTTTGGTCCAGCAGATGCCATAGGTCACCTATTAACAGAAGAGCTGGTTAATTTACAGTGATCACTTCATATTTAGAGCACATTGATGAGTTTACTTACCTGAGTTTGCAGACAGATCTGGGGGGGTGTTGTGAAACGCCTGGGGGAGCCGCTGTAGCAGTCTGCCTCCTCAGGACAACACAATCATTTTTTAAATGCGTCACAGCTTCTTGTGCTTTTGTAGGACTCACAAAGGCAAGTTTTTTTTAAACATGGGATCCAGCAGTGTTGGTAGTGTCAAAACACTAACAGACTCCAAGTGATGTAAATGGTCACGCAGGCTTCTCGCCATGTTTTCGCCCAGCTGCTTTGCCATGTTGGTGGTACTCAAAGTCACAGTTTTGGTTCCAATAGCATGATGAACCATTGCCATCACAGGTATTACTTTTGATGCCGACACCCTCTTCTCAGATGAGAGCTCCACTGTTGCTTGGTGGAATGGAGCAAGAATGCATAAGGTGTCCTTAATGATGTCATACTTCGGTGCTGTCAGTGGGGGTGTTTCTGTTGGTAAGGAGGCCAGGGCAGCCCCCACTAGCTCTCTCAGGTCGCTGGGAAATGGTGAATGCCAAGTTAGGTGGTGTGCAGTGTGTCTTCTTCTATGAAGTGGCAGGTTACTGCAAGGTAGGCATCCATATTAATGGAGGTCCACATGCCAGAAGTGAGGCTAACAGCCACCGCCTTCCGCAGCTGGACTTTTGCCTTTTCTCTTGCCTCCTTGTATCTTTCCTCCACCATTTCCTTCAGTCTAAGGATGAAATAAAAATACAATTAGTACGAGACTATGCATTAGAAATGAACAGCTTCACTCTGTTGACGCACCTTTCTACTCGGTAGGATGTAGCTGGGATCCACAACGTGCATCAGCTCTCTGAAGCCAACATCCTCCACAATAGAGAATGGACGGGAATCTTTCATTACCATGTTGACCACAGTGTTATCCAGCATTGATCTTCTGGAATCTAATTAATTAATAGGGTAAGCTCATGAAACCTATAAGAATAAAACTACTTTCAATACCTTGGCTGGTAGCTGGTTGGTTGGCAGAACCTGCTGCAGGGCCAGGATGGTCATGTAATGCTCTATGATGGCGAAGCATGCTAGATGTGTTGTGCTGTAAGTCAGCTCCTTATCACACACCATGCACTTCACCTTTGATATGAAATAACATTAATATAAAAAGATGTGACAGTACGGGCATCCCATCACTGACACCTCCAATTTATAACACACCCTGGCTACCTGTCCACAAAGATATTCCTTTGGCTGACTGGTTAGCGCGCCTGACTCTCATGCCAGAGATATTGGGGTCAAACCCCGCCCAGGCCCTCAACAATCACCATTTCACAATAAGCTTTTACCAGTGCTATATTATTGAAAGGCAAATTTGCTAGCAGGCCAACAATTATTGTTTGATTCTTGCTGCCTTTGTGGATATTTTAAATAAGAACTCAACAGCCTTCCGAAGCGTTGTGAAATTGAGCCACAAGTTACTGTTAATGAGCACATTCTATTTCCAGTTGCTATTGTATGGGAAAGTATCACTGCTACAAAGTCAATGGAGAGCGTTTCTGTGTAAGGAAATCTACTTCTGCTAAAGGACAGACTTTCAAACAATCACATCTGTAACAACCAAACATCTGCTAAAACTATGACCTCAGATAAGCAATTCATAATTTAGATATATAAAAAATGATAATATTGTTTGCTGTGATGCGGAGCTATAAGCCAATGCAACAGTATATCCCTCAGTTAATCCACACATTATTCACCTTATTTTGAGCGACCAACTCAAAATATTGCCACACTGGTGAAGACTTCCTTTTTCTTGCAGGCTCCATCTGTAAAAGTTATATTGTTGGTGTTGTAACGTCTAGCAATGGTCAGTTTAGGTATAGTCTGACCTTTCAACATCTATTCAACATCTGGTCAGAAAGGAGACACAACACTACATGTGTTCCCTTTAATCAATCAATCAATCAATCAATCAATCAAAGATACTTTATTAATCCCAGAGGGAAATTAGAGTTTCAGTACACACAATTCAGAGATCAGACATACATGGGCAAGACACATGACAAGAATTGGTGACTGTGGTCATTCGCAACCCTTAGTCGCGCTACCTTAATAGAGATAAGAGGGGTTTACATGAGGGTTGGTTCAGGTGGAGGGAAAAAATAGAGGAACTTCAGAGCTACTCTCCAGCAGGAGGGCAGCTTTGCTTTGCAAAAAAAAAACCACCTCAGACAGAGATATGCAACAGACTTCAGACAACACAGCATAAGTGTCCACTAGGAGGGGTGGTAGGTTGGGGCTATCCCAACTTCAGTTCCTGCAGTCACGATGAAGCAGCGCATGTTACCTCAGTGTGGATGGGGGGGCGCATTGAGGGTTGGAGGGTTGCAGTGACCCTGGACGCTTCAGCAGCCTTCCCGCTGTCCCGCCCAGGCTGGGAAAGGAGGTAGAGTTGAGTTGCCATAGCGACGGCACATTCCACATATCTTCTGAGGGGGGAGTTTTCGTTGGAGCCTTGCAGGCTCAAGGACGCCAGATTCTGATCAGAAATTGTTTTGGGCTAAACAGAGATAATTTCCTCTCTGCCTTACAGTTTGTTTTTGGTCCTCACCTCTCCGAATCCCAATAGTAATGGATGTGAATCTATCCCAATCCGTGCTGATTCGTCCACTCTCTCCTTGATGGCATCCATCTTTTGTGCCAAAGAATGAATCTCCGCCAAAGTCCCAAGCTTACGATTCATCTCAACAATTATGTGAGTCTGTGACTTCACAGCGCTGTGCAAACCATCTCTGAGCTCCGGGATCAGGCTGAAATTCCCCGACAGCTCGTTAATTTTCTGGTAAGCCAGGTAGCCTCCAAGGCCAATGAGCAGGAAACCTGACACCAACACCACAAATATCCATACATCTTCAGAGTCCTCCACCGACAGCTGAGATAAACAGATCAAGTTCCACTGTTTCCAGGAGTCCATGATGTGTCCAACTGGGTCTGTACCTGCAGGACATCCGGGAGCCCCTTCTCCCGTTCTCATTGTTGAAAAAATTTGTATAAATCGCGTTGAGAGACCAGCTAACGAGATCCAGTTATTAGAAGTGGAGGACGCTTCTTCCCCTCCTTACCCAGACACTCGATAAGAAAGGGACCAAGTCTATTTGGAGGAGACAAGCGGACCTGAGCCTTATTGTTTTGAGCTTGTGAGTTGCCTGAAACTAGCAGAACCGACCCAACAGAACCAGCTCTGAATGGTAAGTAGCCGTTAGCCATAGCACTGTTATTATTCCCATCACAGGATGCTGGGTCTCTTCCACATTCATAAACACCTCAAAAATGGCAACAAATGATCATTTCCCTTGCCAAAAATTGATCACAGTGTCCTGGTCACCTGTAAAGGGTTAAATTTACCTAAATATTACCTTATTTATTTTCTCTTGATGTTATTAGTCCCATCACAGGATGCTGGGTCTCTTCCTCATTCATAAACACCCCCAAAAATGGCCAAAAAAACATAATTTCCCTTGCCAAAAATTGATCACAGTGTCCTGGTCACGTCTAAAGGGTTAAATTTACCTAATATATTTTCTGTATTTTCTCTTGATGTAATTAGTTCCATCACAGGATGCTGGGTGTATTTTACATTCATAAACACCTCAAAAATGGCAACAAATGATCATTTCCCTTGCCAAAAATTGATCACAGTGTCCTGGTCACCTGTAAAGGGTTATATTTACCTAAATATTACTTTATTTATTTTCTCTTGATGTTATTAGTCCCATCACAGGATGCTGGGTCTCTTCCTCATTCATAAACACCTCAAATATGGCAACAAAAAATCATTTCCCTTGCCAAAAATTGATCACAGTGTCCTGGTCACGTCTAAAGGGTTAAATTTACCTAATATACTTTCTGTATTTTCTCTTGATGTAATTAGTTCCATCACAGGATGCTGGGTGTATTTTACATTCATAAACACCTCAAAAATGGCAACAAATGATCATTTCCCTTGCCAAAAATTGATCACAGTGTCCTGGTCACCTGTAAAGGGTTATATTTACCTAAATATTACCTTATTTATTTTCTCTTGATGTTATTAGTCCCATCACAGGATGCTGGGTCTCTTCCTCATTCATAAACACCCCCAAAAATGGCCAAAAAAACATAATTTCCCTTGCCAAAAATTGATCACAGTGTCCTGGTCACGTCTAAAGGGTTAAGTTTACCTAATATTACTTTCTGTATTTTCTCTTGATGTAATTAGTTCCATCACAGGATGCTGGGTGTATTTTACATTCATAAACACCTCAAAAATGGCAACAAATGATCATTTCCCTTGCCAAAAATTGATCACAGTGTCCTGGTCACCTGTAAAGGGTTATATTTACCTAAATATTACTTTATTTATTTTCTCTTGATGTTATTAGTCCCATCACAGGATGCTGGGTCTCTTCCTCATTCATAAACACCTCAAATATGGCAACAAAAAATCATTTCCCTTGCCAAAAATTGATCACAGTGTCCTGGTCACGTCTAAAGGGTTAAATTTACCTAATATACTTTCTGTATTTTCTCTTGATGTAATTAGTTCCATCACAGGATGCTGGGTGTATTTTACATTCATAAACACCCCCAAAAATGGCCAAAAAAACATAATTTCCCTTGCCAAAAATTGATCACAGTGTCCTGGTCACGTCTAAAGGGTTAAGTTTACCTAATATTACTTTCTGTATTTTCTCTTGATGTAATTAGTTCCATCACAGGATGCTGGGTGTATTTTACATTCATAAACACCTCAAAAATGGCAACAAATGATCATTTCCCTTGCCAAAAATTGATCACAGTGTCCTGGTCACCTGTAAAGGGTTATATTTACCTAAATATTACTTTATTTATTTTCTCTTGATGTTATTGGTCCCATCACAGGATGCTGGGTCTCTTCCTCATTCATAAACACCTCAAATATGGCAACAAATGATCATTTCCCTTGCCAAAAATTGATCACAGTGTCCTGGTCACCTGTAAAGGGTTAAATTTACCTAAATATTACCTTATTTATTTTCTCTTGATGTTATTAGTCCCATCACAGGATGCTGGGTCTCTTCCTCATTCATAAACACCCCCAAAAATGGCCAAAAAAACACAATTTCCCTTGCCAAAAATTGATCACAGTGTCCTGGTCACATCTAAAGGGTTAAATTTACCTAATATTACTTTCTGTATTTTCTCTTGATGTAATTAGTTCCATCACAGGATGCTGGGTGTATTTTACATTCATAAACACCTCAAAAATGGCAACAAATGATCATTTCCCTTGCCAAAAATTGATCACAATGTCCTGGTCAACTGTAAAGGGTTATATTTACCTAAATATTACTTTATTTATTTTCTCTTGATGTTATTAGTCCCATCACAGGATGCTGGGTCTCTTCCTCATTCATAAACACCTCAAATATGGCAACAAAAAATCGGTTCCCTTGCCAAAAATTGATCACAGTGTCCTGGTCACCTGTAAAGGGTTAAATTTACCTAAATATTACCTTATTTATTTTCTCTTGGTGTTATTAGTCCCATCACAGGATGCTGGGTCTCTTCCTCATTCATAAACACCCCCAAAAATGGCCAAAATAAACATCATTTCCCTTGCCAAAAATTGATTAGTGTCCTGATCACGTGTAAAGGGTTAAATTTACCTAATATTACTTTACCTAATATTACTTTCTGTATTTTATCTTGATGTTATTAGTTCCATCACAGGATGCTGTGTGTCTTCCACATTCATAAACACCTCAAAAATGGCAACAAATGATCATTTCCCTTGCCAAAAATTGATCACAGTGTCCTGGTCACCTGTAAAGGGTTAAATTGACATAAATATGACTTCATTTATTATGATGCTGGGTGTGTTCCATAATCATATTCGAATAAACATGAAAATATTCCATCCGAATATCTGTTTCTTTTTATAAATATAACAGCTAGAAGGATTTACAGTTAAAATAGGAGAAACATTTAAGAAAACTATTTACAATTAACCGAAGAAATAGGTACAATTATGTTAAATCAAGAGATAATAAATAAGACAGAGTCCTGAACATTTCCGTTTTTCATGGCCTGTCTGAAGGGGGCTTCACACACACACACACACACACACACACACACACACACACACACACACACACACACATATTTGTGTGTGTGTGCATTATATATATATATATATATATATATATATATATATATATATATATATATATATATATATATATATATGTATGTATATATAAACTATATACACATATAAACGAAACAAAAAACTATATATATGTATAGTTTATTTACTTAGTTTATATATATATATATATATATATATATATATATATATATATATATATATATATATATATGTATAAACTATATATACATATAAACGAAATAAATAAACTATATATATATATAAACTAAATAAACTATATATATCACACGCAAATGTGTGTGTGTGCGTGTGTGTGAGTGTGAGAGAGAGAGAGACAGAGAGAGAGAGAGAGAGAGAGAGAGAGAGAGAGAGAGAGAGAGAGAGAGAGAGAGAGAGAGAGAGAGTAAACGTAGGAACCTTTCTCTGCGGAACAGAAGTTTAATTTCCTATTTTCATGAGGTTTATTTAACCGCTGAACCTTCTGCTCATAACAACACGGCTGTCATGTTAGTCATTTTGATGCGCTGATTTGTTTCCTTTTTAACACTAGAAGTTCATTAAACTATCCTAAACACGCAGTTTCGTAGCTAACGTGACTAGCCGCTAGCACTGATAGCTTCTATGAAGTCAAGCTGACGTAATTCTAAGAAGCTATGACGTTTGGACTTTTATCGCCGCTACAATGTAGTCGACTGCTTAACAGTTTAGTCAGAGCACACTCACAGACGGTCAGACTTCGACGCTTCTCAGAAAAGTTCCCTTCTAACGAGCACATCAGAAGATTTATATCAGAAAATACGGAGCTAGCTGGTGAACAGAGCCTGACCCCCGAGATGAAACTGAGATTATTTACTCCTGGCTGCAGATTCTGGACAGAAAGAGCAGAGCTGTGGCCTTTTGATGACCCATACTGGGCGATTTATTGGCCTGGAGGACAGGCGCTGTCAAGGTCTTACCATAAACAAAGGTTTTCATATTGAAAGCTGCTTAGACCACACTTTGACCTCCCACCTCCCTGTAGGTACTTAATGGATCACCCTGATGTGTGTGTGGGGAAGGCTGTTTTGGATCTGGGGAGCGGCTGTGGAGCTTCAGCCATCGCTGCCAAAATCTGTGGTTCTGCTCATGTGGTGGCCAATGACATCGACCCACGTAGGTCATTACATCATTTCTACCAGATCACAATTACATTGTGTCTCCAATAATTATACCACCCAATGCTATACTAATAACTGTAATTTTATTATTTTTATTTAAAAGAAAATGTGTGTTTGAATGTGGGCTTTTTTTCACTTAAATAACTATCAATGAAATAATAGCCTTTAATATTTTTTTATTATTAATTCAGTTTATTTCTTTGTTTCGGTGGTTGATTCTATGTCATGGTGTGATGCCTTGATGAACTCTGATGGAGCACATTTTTTTTGTAGGAATATGGTCCAAATCATTTTTTAATGATTTATATTAAATCTAATTCTGTTTTATAATTTGCTGGTCCCCGTCTTTATCTTTTGATTTTTTTAAATTGGTTGACTGTGGGCAATTCTTGTTAAGAGTCAAATAAACAGCTGTATCAGAAGCTGGGACCTCTTTTGGGTCAGGGTTCAAACTTTTTTTCCTCGTTCTTTTACTGATTAAATAAAATAATATTTTAAGGCAGTTGCCATTGTCGGAGTAAAGGATGTTAACCTGATATGTTGTTGTTTTTAATAACCGTAGTTAACTTTGTGTTCCAGCAACAAATGGGAAGTATCATTGATATCTCACTTCAAGGGCGAGTAACACCCACACAAATATCTTTGGTACGCAGATAACAGCTACCAGTGTCTAGCACTGGCTGGCAGCAGGCATGAGAAAAGAGATGAGCTGTTAGCCTCTCATTGGTAAATCAGCTCAGTGAAAAAGGCTGACAGGAAAACATCACTTTCCATCTACATGCATGTTGATTTTATAGGACCCTAGAACATCTCAGATGTAAATTAACTTCAAAGAACCATTTCTTCTCCCAGCATTTGGATACCTCTTATCTGACTCCCACACTCCAGTTTTTTCTGAATTCCTTTCTTTATCTTTGCCCTGCAGCTTCTCCTCCTCCATGCTGACCCTGACACTGCAGAGTCTAGTTACTCGTTGCTGTGAAATGAGGCTGAAAAGTGTGTATTTTTTGTTCTAACAAGCTTTTGCTTCAAGCAGCTTCTGCTTCACTTTGATTCATCACACACACACACTCACTCACACACACACACAATGATTTTTTTCCCAATCTCCCTGTAACGGCTCTGACCCAAACCTTTTGACAAAAGCTCAAAAGTCGTCCTTCATCCCAAACTGGGAGTGGTTTCTTTTACTAATTTCCTGAGCAAAAAATGAAAAATAACCAATAATTTTTTTACTGAGAAATAAGAATTAGAGGTTCTTAGAGAGTAAATAGTGTAATTTTCTCCTATTTAGCTCAAACATTAATTATACTGTATTATTTTGAAATGACACTGGCCTTACTCTCCAGTTCAGAGGCAGCAGTGTTTTTATTCTTTGACACTTAAAACTGTTAATGTATTTCTCTTTTTCAGTCGCAGCCGTTGTGACTCAGATGAACTCTGAACTGAACAAAGTTGAGCCTCCAGTTTGTTTGACCAGCAACATGATTGGTTCAGACCCAGAGGGCTTCGACTTGATCCTCCTAGGGGACATGTTCTATGACGAGTGCCTCGCTGACAGCCTCCACAGCTGGCTGGACAGCTGCATCAAAACCCACAGAACCAAAGTGCTCATCGGAGATCCTGGACGAGCCCCGTTTGAGGGACATGATGTACGAAAACATCTGCATCACCTGGCCCGGTTTGAGTTACCTGAGTGTGTGAGGGAGGAGAACTATGGCCTAACCACCAGCGACGTGTGGCGTTACCATCCTGAACTCTGAGAAGTTCAGAGGATGCACCACAACATGCGATAAACATGTGATGACCAGCCTTTGTATAAAAGTGGATGCATGGAGCAGATCAGACTGAGCCTTGGACCGTGTGCCTCATTTGCATTTGTTTCCCTTGCAGGCAAGTTGAAAAAAAAAATCAGATTCAAAGACAATCAGAGATGCTCCCACTTGTTTATTTAAGACAACAGACAATTTCAGTGATTTATTTGTTCGGTAATAACTGAGCAGGAAACTCGTGGCTTGAGACTCTGAGTGGCTGCCGGAGCAAATCTGACTGTGAAAGCTCCCCTCTTCCTCACACCAGAGACTGGAGTTTGATTAATGATCTGGTGATCTGGTCTACATGTTGACATAAAGCTAAGTTGTTCTAGTTTGCTTTGCCTTAATACCTTAAGCTTTTGTTTTACCTTTTTTCATTTGTTGGTTCAAAGCCAGGCTTTTCCATTAGACAGTGTGGGTCTTTGAAGAGCAAGTAATGCCTAAATTAACTTTTTGCTGATAATTTGTTTTGATGAGTGTCTAATGGTGCTGCACACATGTGCAATCATTAGTGTGGCAGTTTAGTGCAGCTCACTTTAAATGTAATATTTCAGCCCAAAACCATGATTATATCTTCATCTTCTGGTTAAAACTCTGCTCCACATTTATGTAGAGCCAGCTGTGGCTGATGAGCTGGAAAAAGTGACGTTATCAGCAAAGTACTACGTGGCTGCGCTGCACTGGTCTCCAGGTGAGGCAGCCGCACCTCCACCTGGCTCAGCCACTCACCTGCCGATTTGACACATCGGCTCTCTGAGCCGCTCGCCTCTTTGAAAAAAAATGCCCTCCTCCCCTTTTTCATCTAATGATCGTGATTAACAGGAAATCCTCCAGAATGCTGCAGAATCTGTTTGCTTTTCTCCTGAGCGGTAAGTCTTGTGCGAGTGTGAGTGAGCACGAGCTCGTTAACAACTCGTTTTTAGATTGAGATACAGAAATGTTCGGTTTTCCCAAACCTCGTGATTTTCCAACAGCATTATAGCAGAATCACAAGTTGGCCAAGTCTTTGACATAACAGATATATATATATATATTTTTTATTACTTATTTTTTATTCAAGTTTTCTTTCAGCGGTTACAGTGTAAGGGTACTTCATTCATACGTTATTACACATTTGCTCTCTTATCAACGTCCTTATTCTTCGGCATCTGTGGTGGCATCTTCTTTTCGGCTTTGGTAGTCAGACTACTTGTCCCATTTAGCCTCAAATTGTGACTCTTGTAATCTCAGTTTATGTGTGATTTTCTCCATTACAAAAATCTCTTCTACCGTGCATGTCCATTGTTCCACAGTCGGAGGGTCTACTTTATACCACATTCTGGTAATTGTTTTTTTAATGGCTGAGAGTAATCCTTTAACTAGATATTCATCTTCTTTTTGTATTATATCTCGTTAAATTTCCCAAGTATAGTATCTTACATGTTTTTGGTATCCCATATCCTATTATTTTTTGTATGTTCCTCCATAGACATAACAGATATGTTCACAGTTGGCCTTAACTTGGCAGTTGAACTTTGAGAATCGATAGCCCTGTTGTTAGAAGTCTGGACCTCTCCGGTCATTAATTTATTTAATAAACAGTTCTCGTGAGCAATTTACTTTCGCTTTGCTTGGGAACCGACTGTACAAACAAAATTCCTTCGGAGCTGATGGGAAAAACAGCACACGAACCTTCCCGTCAAACAATCAGGCTTTTAAAACAAAGATTCACAATTCAGCTTTATACTTTTTGTACAGACCTTGACCTTTAAAGCCCCTACATCACATGTTAAAAAGCTGCTTCTAACAGCTGCATCTGAGGACTGATTACAATGTTCTACTCAAGGTCACTCAGCCAGACTTATTTACTCTTTTTTTATGAAGAATGAACTCAACAGAATGTACGATGGTAATGAATACAGAAAACTGAGAGTGTGAGCATGGATGTAATTTTCACTTTAGAAGTGGGGGGACATGGGGGGGTATCTTTACAGGGCTGCATGGTGGCGCAGTGGTTAGCACTGTTGCCTCGCAGCACGAAGGTTGCAGGTTCGAAACTCGGCTGCGGCCTTTCTGCGTGGAGTTGCGTGTTCTCCCCATGCATGCGTGGGTTTCCTCCGGGTACTCCGGTTTCCCCCACAGATCACAACATGCCCTATAGGTTATAAATTGTAAGTCGCTTTGGATAAAAGCATCTGCTAAACAAATAAACATAAACAGTATGTTCTAATGGGAAACAGGCTTCAACACAAACTGTTGTTTTCTGCTTGGTCCTAGAGCTCAACCCGTATTAATTTAATATAAATTAATATTGTTTTTGGATGGTAAAAAGTGCAGGGGTTAAAACTTGACTTTGGAAAAGGTGGGGAGGACATGCCCCCCCCCCCCCCCCCCCAAATTACGTCCATGTTTATGGGCATAATACAACTTTGGTGCAGTGATATTAAAATATTCTAAAGCCAGTTAGAGCTTTAACGCAATAAGAACACGGAGAGCTCATTGGCTGAGAGTCATGAACTTTAAGTGAACTCTGAAAGATCTGACACAATTATTGCAAACCAGACATGAAACATGACACTTTAATGGAATCAGTCCAGAGAAATGACTTCTGGTGGGGGTGGGGTACTCAAATATGTTTTCAGCAGTGCTCTCTGTAGGATTGCTTAGGTTTATTTCTCTGCAAATGAACAAAGGCATTTGTAGGTTCTGACCTAATTTTGCAAATAAGTAAAGAATATATTCAAAATGTGACATCACATTTAATGATATAAGATATGGCATTCCAACTAGGGAATCTCCAGCAAAAGAACTTTGATACCTCTGGCGTCGCTTATCTTGGGTTTGCAGACAAGATTACATCTGTTGTACATTTTTGCTGTGTTTATCTTCATATTCCATTTTTGGTCCTTTTTTTGTCAGCTCTGAGGATGTTTGCAGCCGCAAACGAAACTGTCAGCAAGGTAAAGACAAACCTTTTCTGTGTTAAAAAAAAAGAACCAAAAATGGAATTTGAAGATTACATCTGGTTCTGCTTGACAACAGACATAAGAAACCAAAGCTTACAGTTAGACTGAAAGTCCACCCCATCGTCAGAACAAGCCGGGTCCCAGCCTAATGTCATACTGAGAAATATCTGTTTCAGCTCCATGGGAAGGTCTAATGGTTAATCTGTCCACATTGACTTGGAATCAGCACCAAGGACAGATCAGATCAACCTTCTTAGAGATTGTTGGTTGCTGGAAGGTGTTCTCACTTCGGAGTTTACTTAATAGGACATTAAAAGTTATTTCATGCCATTTTCAGGTTCCTGCAGCTTTGAAATTCAAAATATTTTCACACTTTCTTCAGTGCTCTACTTAAATGCTCAAAACAATCATGTTTATGTGGCAGATACTTTTATGCAAAGTGACTTACATCTGGAGCTGCAGTGGTTAACGCTGTTGCCTTGCAGCAAGACTGTCCCAGGTTTAAATCCCAGCCTGGGGTTCTTTTTGCAAGGAGTCTGCATGTTCTCCCTGTGCACAAATGGGTTCTCTAGGGGTACTCCGGCTTCCTCCCACCGCCCAAAAACATCACCATCAGGTTAATTAGTCTCTCTAAATTGTCTTTATGTCTCTGTGTGTGTGTGTGCGTGTGTGCGTGTGTGTGTGTGTGTGTGTGTGTGTGTGTGTGTGTGTGTGTGTGTGTGTGTGTGTGTGTGTGTGTGTGTGTGTGTGTGTGTGCATGCGTGCGTGTAAGGCTGTTTGTTCTGTGGGTCTCTGTTGCCCTGAGATAGACTGGCAACCTGTCCAGGGTGTATCCTGCCTGTTGGCCCAGAGATTGCTGGAGATAGGCACCAGCGACCCTGCATGGACAGAAAATAGATACACTTACATCTGTGGATTTAGCAATGACAGTTATTCATGCATGTTTTTGGTCAGGAGGAGAAAACCAATGCATGGATGGGGAAAACATGCAAACTTCGAATTTAAAAGAACTAAATATCTTATAATATATGAGTAAAAAAACTTATATTGTAAAGCATCTGTAGCGAGTGTCCACTCTTGTGGTCCATAGAAAACGTTGCTTTTTCAGGGTGGTTGACGCCGCGTGTCACAACTGTCACACCCGGTCATGTCTCCCCGTTTAGTTCAGCCTTGTGTCTCGTTGATTACTCCCACCTGCCTCTCGTTTCCCAATCACCTTAGCTCCCAACCCTCCTGTATTTAAACCCTGTCTGTTCTTTGTACTGTGTCGGATCATTGTTTCATTGTCCAGCGTGCTTCAGTATTAAAACCCTTTGAATGTGCTCACCTGTCTGCCTGTTTTCCTGCTCCGCGTTGGATCCTCATCTCAGCTCCGTTCCTCTCAGCAGCGCGCTGACAGAATGATCCGACCCAAACCCGTTGTGAGATCCAGCGAGGAGATTCTCCCGTGGGAGCACCTGCTTCAGTGGCTCACTCCGAGCCACCACCCAGCTTCTCCATCGCCTTCCCCTGCTTCAGTTCTGCCTCGCCGAAAACGCCGTCCTCGGCCATCAGCCGCAGCAATCCTCGCTGCTCTCCCGGAACCGGACGAGGGGTCGGACCGGGAGCCGCTTCCGGATCGCTCCAGCTTCGTGGGCACCCGCCTGGCTGTGTGCTCCCCGGGAGTTGGCCCACGGCGTGGGGAGGCATGCCGGGCTCCACCGCAGCGGCTGGTCCCTGGACGGAGCCACGAGCTCGCTGCAGTTCTGGCTCAGTGCGCCAACTTGGACACGCCCCCAGTCAGACCAGCAGTCCCGTCTCCGGTCCAACTAGCGCCTTCGTCATCTGCAGGCAGAGGAACCACGCCCACAGCCCAGCTGATGGAGCTCCAGGCGGAGCTTGACCGGATCCGCCAGCTCGTCAGCCTCCAGGAGAGTCACCTGGACACTCTATCCTCCCCGAACCGCCAGGAGAGGAGTGAGCCCGTCCACCAAGCGGAGCTCGCTGGTCTCCGGGCTGAACTGGCCCAGCTCCATCGAACCCTCAACCTCCAGGAGCTTCAGCTGGACGGGCTGTCCCCCCTGCTCTCACGGCTTCCAGCCCTACCAGTTCCACCACTTCCAGTCCAGCCTGTCCAGGCAGCCCCTCCTACAGCTGCCTCGCCTCCACTCCAGAGGGCCCAGAAGCAGAAGGGACGGGCTCAGAAGCAGAAGGGATGGGCCCAGAAGCAGACGGTTCCGGTTCTGGCCCCGAAGCGGACGGGTCGGCCCCAGCAGTCGGCGGTCCAGCAGTCGACGCCCCCGGACCAGAAGTCGACGCCCCCGGACCAGAAGTCGACGGTCCAGAAGTCGACGGTCCAGAGGTCGACGGTCCAGGGCTCTGTGGCCGACGACCCTGCCAGTCCTGTGGCCGACGCCCCTGCCAGTCCTGTGGCCGACGCCCCTGCCAGTCCTGTGGCCGACGCCAGTCCTGTGGCCGACGCCTCTTCCTCGTGTTCTGAAGTCGACGCCTCTTCCTCGTGTTCTGAAGTCGACGCCTCTTCCTCGTGTTCTGAAGTCGTCGCCTCTGATGACGTCGCCTGTCCAGAAGTCGACGCCTCTGATGACGTCGCCTGTCCAGAAGTCGACGCCTCTGATGACGTCGCCTGTCCAGAAGTCGTCGCCTCTGATGACGTCGCCTGTCCAGAAGTCGTCGCCCCTGATGACGACGTGTCCGAAGTCGTCGCCCCTGATGACGACATGTCCGAAGTCGTCGCCCCTGATGACGACGTGTCCGAAGTCGTCGCCCCTGATGACGACGTGTCCGAAGTCGTCGCCTCCTCCTCTGATGACGTCGCCTCCTCCTCTGATGACGTCCCGTCTGATGACGTCGCCTCCTCCTCTGATGACGTCCCGTCTGATGACGTCGCCTCCTCCTCTGATGACGTCCCGTCTGATGATGTCGCCTCCCCGTCTGATGACGTCGCCTCCTCCTCTGATGACGTCCCGTCTGATGATGTCGCCTCCCCGTCTGATGACGTCGCCGCCTCCTCTGATGACGTCCCGTCTGATGATGTCGCCTCCCCGTCTGATGACGTCCTGTCTGATGACGTCACCTCCTCCTCTGATGACGTCCCGTCTGATGACGTCGCCGCCTCCTCTGATGACGTCGCCGCCTCCTCTGATGACGTCCCCGAAGTCGGCTCGTCTGACGACGTCGCCGCCTCCTCTGATGACTTCCCCGAAGTCGGCTCGTCTGACGACGTCGCCGCCTCCTCTGATGACGTCACCGAAGTCGGCTCGTCTGACGACGTCGCCGCTGCCTCGTCCTCTGAAGTCGGCTCGTCTGACGACATCGCCGCTGCCTCGTCCTCTGAAGTTGGCTCGTCCGATGACATCGCCGCTGCCTCGTCCGGGGATGCTCTTTGCACTCAAGAGGCCGACGCTCCATCCAGCCCGGCGTCTCCACGGTCTCCGGTTCCGATGGTGGTTTTGAGGGCAACGCCGGCCCAGCCTGCAGTGACTTTGTCGCCGGCCCAGCCTGCAGTGACTTTGTCGCCGGCCCAGCCTGCAGTGACTTTGTCGCCGGCCCAGCCTGCAGTGACTTTGTCGCCGGTCCAGCCTGCAGTGACTTTGTCGCCGGCCCAACCTGCAGAGCTCCTCTTCTGCCGCAGGCGCCGGCCTCGAAGGGCCCATCACCTCCTCATCTGCCGCAGGCGCCGGCCTCGAAGGGCTCGTCGCCTCCTCATCTGCCGCAGGCGCCGGCCTCGAAGGGCCCGTCGCCTCCTCATCTGCCGCAGGCGCCGGCCTCCAAGGGCCCGTCGCCTCCTCATCTGCCGCAGGCGCCGGCCTCCAAGGGCCCGTCGCCTCCTCATCTGCCGCAGGCGCCGGCCTCCAAGGGCCCGTCGTCTCCTCGTCTGCCGCAGGCGCCGGCCTTCCAGTGCTCGTCGTCTCCTCCTCTGCCTCAGACACCGGCCCCCAGAGCTCGTCGTCTCCTCCTCTGCCTCAGACGCCGGCCTCCAAGAGCCTGTTGTCGCCTCCTCCTCTGCCCCTCTGCTGGTCCCTCTGTTCCTCTGGGCCCTTCCTCCTGGTTCCCCTCCTCCCACCCTGCTCCTCGTTCCTGTGGGTGTCTGGGATCCGCCCCTTGAGGGGGGGGTACTGTCACAACTGTCACACCCGGTCATGTCTCCCCGTTTAGTTCAGCCTTGTGTCTCGTTGATTACTCCCACCTGCCTCTCGTTTCCCAATCACCTTAGCTCCCAACCCTCCTGTATTTAAACCCTGTCTGTTCTTTGTACTGTGTCGGATCATTGTTTCATTGTCCAGCGTGCTTCAGTATTAAAACCCTTTGAATGTGCTCACCTGTCTGCCTGTTTTCCTGCTCCGCGTTGGATCCTCATCTCAGCTCCGTTCCTCTCAGCAGCGCGCGGACACCGCGGTGAGTTTTATTGTACAGACCCTGGTTTGGACTCCCTTTTTTGAAGGACTCGTTTTCTATTTTAAGGTGGAATGGAGAATATTACGTAACCCTACTTGGTCCAGAGTTAACACTCTCTTCCTTTTAGGATCCCGTTCCTCAGTTGTTCTGAGTACTAGGGCAAAGGGTTACTGGAGGCCAACACAACTATTATTTGGGTCCTATCATGATTAATTTGTACCTCTGTCAGCATGTGTGGGCAGTGTTGACTAGAAAATGATTCCCGTTAGGTGATCAGTCTAACGTGGATTTATCAATTAATCTACTTGAGCCACCCTTTGAAATGGTTCCTTCCCACGCTGGCCAGACTTTTTCACACACGCAGAACAGAGCCTGTTTGAACCATCTAATCATATAGAGCTCCGGGAGTTGACGTCACTTCTCCCAGCATGCAACAGTTCAAATCGAAATGGCGCCATTTTGGCATGCAGAAGCCCGCAGCTGGACTGTTTGTTATTGTCAGAAAACTCAATCAAACGGGAAATATGGTAGATTCCTGTTGTGCCCCAGGATGTAGAACAGACGCGGACGACATAAGGAATGAGCCATCTACAGGATTCCCCAAGATCCGGAGCGCCGCAAACGTTGGATCATTGTAATAAAATGCACTAGAGACCGGGCTAAAATGAAACTGTGGGATCGTGAGAGTAAAGGTTTTCACTTATGCAGCGACTACTTCATATCAGGTACTTAAACCAACGTTTCCTCAACTGTGTATGGTATTTATTTTAAATGCTTTTATTACGATTCTTAGTGGGCTTCCTAAACTTATTTTGGCGAGGCTTTTTCTGTCTTATTACTCATAGCAACACGTAAACGTCACGTAAAACGTTGCCTCGTGAGTTCTGCGTGCTGCCATTTACGTGTTTTATGATCACAGCAATTAACCGGCTAAGCTGCATTTAATTTTTAAGCAATGGTTGATCAATTGTCAGATCACACATAAAAAGCATTTTGGATTGCTATTATCTGTCTCACCGAGATGGATCTCAGACAGATCCTGAGACGCTCCTGCCTGACATATTTATTTTATTCACGGAAAAAAAATCAGACTAGTGATTTCTCCCGGCGTTCAGTTTATACACTCAAACAGCACAGCACTCTATTTGAACTACTTACATGTAAATCTGTTATTTGTCCATCCATCCATCCATTTTCATCCGCTCATCTGGAGTCGGGTTACGGGGGCAGTAGCGTCGAGAGGCCCAGACTTCCCTCTCCCCAGCCACTTGGGTCAGCTCCTCCGGGGAAATCCCAAGGGGTTCCCCGGCCAGGTCCGGTAAGAAGTCCGCTCCGACAGCTTCTGGCGTTTTTAAAAAGTATCCCAGGGGCACGGTAAGGGTCGGAGATGTTTAGTTTATTTAATTTCTGACTATATAAAACGATTTCTTCGGTTTTAAAGTGTGAAGTAAACTCCGACGAAGTAAAATCCAAGCCGATCCCGTTCATGTTCATGTTTACGATCCGTGTTTGTTTACCTTTTTTTCCTGTGAGACATATGACATATTTGCAAATATATTGTGCAGCATACAATGTTCAGATGTGACCTTTTGAGACGCCCATGTGAGTGCAAAGCGTGGTCTGACTCAACCTGACAACAGTCAAATTAGGCCCCCACAGACAGGGAGACTCCCTGTGACAGCTGGAACATCTAATCACATGAGCCGCACCTGGAGGAAGCGAAGCATTAGAGCGAAACAAACAACACTCACACACTCAACACCCAATCAGAGATAAGAACATGAGCCCATCACGTGCTCCTTGACCTATCACAGGAAGACGCACCCTAGAGGGAAAGAGCCAGACTCCTACTTAAACACTCTCTTATCTTTAGACCAGTCAGACCATTCCGAGCACATGGCGTGAGCACTTAATGTATGTTGCACCGTGTTGGTCTCCACTCTCTTTTGATTGTACATTAAAGCTGTTTCAATCCTTAGTTTTTGACTCGGTCGTTTTCCTTCCACATCAACCAACTCGGGGAGGTCGGTATCCATCATTTAGGACCTCAACACCTGCCAATATGGCATCTACTAACTGAGAGTCACGTGGGGTTCGGAGCTCTATATGCTCATTACACTTAGGATGTCCCGCTACCATAGGGGGAGGAGAGGCTAAGCTCTCATACCTAAGGTATCTTTTCTCATCTGTCTCTACCTGATACAAGTCCTGAAGCTCAGGTACGAGTAAAAAGGTGGCTTACCTTTGTTGCAAGATCTGGCCGAGGCTCCTACTCTCTGTTGGAAAAGAGACTTTAAAAAACTGAGGATTTTCTTTATTTCAAAACTTTATTACAAAAGTATAAAAGTGCAAACCCTGGGGTTAAAAATTCTATATCCCCTTTTTCCGGAACTGCGCTGCTCTGGGCGGCTGCATGTTGGAGTAGTTCTGTTGACTAAATGTAAGTTTTGCCTTTTCTTGGGCATTTTTTCTTCTAGTTTCTCAAGAAAAACTGTATTTTTTGGACACTTTACTTTTCTGTTTCTGGTGCTGTGAAGCTTGGAGGATTTTTACTGCTATTTTTTTTTTTTTTTTTCACTTTTTGAGCATTTGTTATGATGCATAACCATGGCAACAAGCTGGTTTATAATGGGGAGCAGCTGATTAACATTGGAAAGGCTGAAATAATACCTCAACTGAAGCCACAAATCCCAAATGAGCTAAAATGCAAGAAGCGTGGGTGCAGAGCGGGAGCAAAACATCTCTTCCATCGATCACAATGGGCAATGTGAGCTCACTGGCCAACAAGATGGAGGAACTCCAAGCCCTTTCAAGGACTCGGCCAGTTTCGGAACCGCTGGAGGAGATAATGCAAAGAAGGATTCTCCAGAGAAGCAAGAAAAATATGGACAACCCTGAGCATTCTCTTCACAAGACTGTCCGACAACAGAAGAGTGTCTTCAGGCAGAGGCTTCTTCAGTTTCGCTGCAACACTGACCACTACTGGAGATCCTTCCTGCCAACAGCCATTGTAATATACAATAACTCTTTGACATTATTATTATTATTCTGAGCTACTACAGCAATCAATTTCCCTCTGGGATCAATAAAGTATTTTTGAATTGAATTGAGGGTGCTGCTCTATTTTTTCTATCTAAATCTCTCCCTGAAAGTAGATGCTTCCTCCCCTTCTTTTTCTTGTCTCGTGTCTTCCCCCTTTTCAGTCTCTTCTTATATACCCTTCTTATCTGCATAGCGAAGCAGTTTGCATCGCGAAGCAATTTGCATGGTGAAGCAATTTCGAAGGATTTTGCATATATCAGCAAATCACAAATAGCAAAAAAAAAAAAAAAAAATGTGATCATTATGCTTAGCAAGAAGTTTCCAGTTCATTCAAAGTTTACTTCCACACAGAAGCTTTCATATCCTTATTGTCTACTTCCTGTGTTATCCTGCCTCGCTGCCACTCGCATCAGCAGCCCTCCGCTCAGATCTTCCTCCAGCGTGACATCTCTATGCTGCAGGGGGGCTTCCTGCAGCATGCGGGGGCTTCCAACATCTTTATCTCCTTTGTCATTTTGCAGCATCTTGAAATTAAATTCAACTCATTGCAGTTTAACTTCAATGTCTGTGCTTTCTAGTAATAACCTCACAACCATTTAATATTCAACAAATTGCATTTATTTACAAGTTAACAACTGTATCCAACACTGACCTTTTAAAAAAGGAAGTTTTTACATACATTCAGAAAACAAATGAGTTTTCCCACAAAATAACACTGGAGTGAGGTAAAGAAACATAGACCACTTATTGGTATAAAAAGTAAAAAAAATATGCAAATATACCAAAATAATTTGTCAATATAAAGTATAATAAATACACAGCATATTAACTCTGCAGCCTTGGAAATGCTACAAGTATTGATTATGGAATACTGTGGAAGTTCCCTTCACAAATGTAAACAATAAAAAAAAATACTGACTTAAGTTTTAGTTTGTCTACAGTACAGTGCTCCCTTCAACCACCAACAAGACCACGTAGGTCTCGTGAATTCTGGCAGATTATTCATTAGAGGATGAGCGAGTCTTCTCTTTGTGCTTCTTCTGATACTCATGAAAGAGACCGCCATTCTTGGGAGGACGCAGAGGCCTGTACAGTTTCGCAGGACTTGAATACCAAATTCCTATCAATAATTAACGTTACAATAAGTCATCAGATACTTATTTTAAAGTTAAAAATTCCAAAAGATCAGGTTTTAGATACCTTTGGGGTGTTTGGTAGGGCCGGGACTCTGGTCTTTTTCTTCTTCTAGTTTGGTTTCATCTGAAACAAAAGATTAAAAAAGTAATGAGCTAGAATTTAACTACCAGAAACGATTATTGTGGTAAACTTGAAGAGGTTCATAGAATTCACCTGACATTACGAACAGCTACTGTTAGAGAAAATAAAGGTTATTATGCTATAGAAGTCTAACATGGAAACTTTGAGCCTGCAGGTAAGCAGCACTTTCTTAGTACACAGGTAAACAGGAAACAGGACTTTCTTGTTTTAACAGATACCATGACAGTTACACAACACACATGGTTTTTTCCATTACCCCATGTGGAGTTGGTTATCTATTTGAGTGCAGGCAACGCCCTGACAACTGCTTATGCCAGGGGTCGGCAACCTTTTCCCATCAAAGAGCCATTATTACCTGTTTCCCACAGTAAAGAAAACAGAGAGCTGCTTTAACCAATCACAGCAGGTAACAGCAGCCAATACCGGTCGCTCGTGCACGTCAGACTTATCTTTCAACAGAAGATGATCAATAAAACGATTTGTATAAAATGGATCCAGAAGTTGTAGCACGTCTTTGCTTACAATATTTTGATATTTTTCACCCTGTTAGTGGTTTTACTGAGCAGGTGCCACTTTTGTCGCACATGTTTCTTTTAAAAACATGTTTTAACTGTTCAGAATACAAATCCAGGCTCTATCAGGTTTGATTGTTGTATTTAAACTTTGTCGGTGGGGAAGGTCAGAAAAGGATCCGATCAGTTTTTCCCTCATTTACAGTGACGGCGATAACGGCGCAGTGCCCTGGCTCTGGTGTTAATCAAGTTAAATTTTGTCTCTTTGAAACAATTTTCACATAGAAAACAGAACAGTTAAAAGCAGGGCTTGTGTTGACTGGACAGTTCCCGTATTTGACCGTTTATTTTGCTGGAGGAAGAATAGAAAGAATTACCCCAATGCATGCAGACAAGCTGACATTTTATTCGTTACGCACATCTCAGATGTAGCTAAATCACTCAAGAAAAGATTCTCATCTGAACATCTGAGCTGGACATTGCTCAGCGCAGCTCACTGTCAGCGCGTACGTAAGGTGCACAGCGAGCTGAAGATGTGGAGAGGGACTTGGAGCGCGTCACAGAACCAGAGCGCATGTGGGAAGATTCCTCCCACTGAAGAGAGTGTTGTCCAAACCCTGTCTCTCAGAGAGACTTGTCACTTAGAAAATGTTCCCTGATTATGAAACTTTGGCTGAATAGCGCTTGTTCCTGTCTCCAATGTGGCGACACATCCAGGAGCCTGTCTGAGGAGAATCCCAGAATCTCACATCCTCTTCAGCTCAGAAAGCACCTATAGAGATATCTGATTACACACAAGCATGACCCATTAACCCGGTCTCACAGTAAGACCAGGTTGGACCTGTTCAGGTTTCCGCAGACAATCTTTACATTTAGAATTGTCATACAGACATAAAATGAATGCAGTAAAATATAAAGCATTTTATTTAAATATCCATTCATTATTTTACAAGCACAGAAAGCCGCATCAGATGGATGGAAGAGCCGCAAGCGGCTCCAGAGCCGCGGGTTGCCGACCCCTGGCTTATGCAAATGAACCTCTCTGTCAACAAAAAGGACTGCAAGAGGAAGTGAGAATTCAGTGCTGGTGTGAAAATTCCATCGTACTCCTCTGCAGAGTAAAGGTTGGTTTATGCTTGACGCGTGCGTCCGCGAGGTCCGCACGGCGAAATTGCGCCATTTTAACATCCACGCCCCTCCACCGCGCCTTCGCACAGCCCAAAATTTCCGCAACGCGCACCTAGGAAAATTTCTAACCACGCGGACGGTCGGACGCAGAAAAACATGGCGGACCGGCAAGAACTAGTATGGCAGAGGTTCGTAAATACAGACATTTGTGTGATTCAGCTCTCAAAGATCACCGTGATCAACATGTTGTTAATAATTCTTGGAGAGAAATAGCTCGCACTGTCGGAAAAGACGAGGACGCTGTTAAAAATGCTGGAATGCCATGTTGTAAACCGTAATTTTTACTTCTACTATGGTGTAGTGTTGGATGCATGCTGAAGAACTCAATGCTGCCCCGTTCAGTTTGGGAGAATATTGGCTCACCGAAGAGACAAGCCGCATGAACCATTAACGCTGGGAGTAGTGAAGCGCGTTCCATCCGCGAGCCGCATCACCAAGCGGAAAGTGAATGCGTCAAGCATGAACCAAGCTTTAAACTAACTTTGGCTCGTTTCTTGATTCGATCCTGAGGTTGTGGGGATATTTGAAGCCCCAACAGCTACTCTACAGTCTCCAGTTTTAGCCCTCCCACTGTCCTAATGGGTGTGACCCCGTGAGGAAAGTTGACCATTGAGCAGGATTGATGGTTTGCCCCTTCAGGACCACGTGGCAGGGGGGAGGTGGTGCTCACTCCTCACCCCTGCCACATGGACTCAAGGGATAAACCATCAACACTGCTCAATGGTCAACTTTCTTCACGGGGTCACACCCATTAGGACAGTGGGAGGGTTAAACAGCAGTAAAGTGAAGACGTCTTTGAAATATAAAATGTACAAAATTATGTTTATTTTACTTCTCAAGTGTGCCAAACTCAGGGAAATCCATCACCAGGTTCATTTTAGAATGTCAGTATTTACCTGATTCAGGACCAGGGGCCTCCATCACCCTGTTGGACCCACTTTTGAAGTCGAAGGTGTTTGGTAGGACGCTGAACTTCAAGACGATGTTTTCCTTGAGTGGCGTGGTGGGAACATCTCTATCTTGCTTCTTGTCCAGATCCTTATTTGCAGGCTGGCACAACGTAACACCGTATCGCTCCCTCTTCCTCTTCTTCAGACTGAGTGAGCCCTTATGTTTCTTGACCGATACAGAGCGCTGCTTCTCTTTTGAATCCTCTGTAGATCCAGACACATGTAGACGTTTTTGTCTTTTCAATTTGTTTTTGCGTCCATTTTTAACGGAACCATTCAGAGTTGGCATACTATTCCACCATTCTTGATATAAACCCTGTTTAACCGTGTTGTTTCCTGTGAGACCAGATTCTGTGGGTTTCCTCGTCGATGTGTCCAGTTTAAAAGACAGAATCTCTGGTGGTTCAAGATTTGAAGAACCACCTGTTGAAGTTGGACTCATTTGGTTATTAAACAGAACACCATTCTTTCTTTTTCTTGAGCCAAACAGTGCCAACTTCACAGTTTTGGTTTCGGAGGCTTTAAGGACGTCCAACAGGAGCGGACTAGTTGGAAGTTTGGGTTTCTTTGGTGTACTTAGGCCTGGGAAAAACTGGTCAAGTCTGCTCTGTCTCTTCTGTCCTACTTCATTTGTTTTTCCTTTTTTATGAAGGCTGAAAGATGTTGGACTGGTAATCTGAGTTGGTCCTTTGTTTTCTAAACATGACTCTGCCTCCTCAGAGGCTTGTTCACAGTTCTCTACATGGTCTAACATCTGTAGATCATCTTCAGTTTCACTGATGGGAAGTTCCTTCTGTTCACTCTGTGTGGCAATACTGACTGGTTTCTTTGGTGTACTTAGGTCTGGGGAAAACGGGTCAAGACTGCTCTGTTTTTTCTGTCTTTCTTCATTTGTTTTTTCTCTGACATGAAGGCTTGATGATGTTGGATTGGTAATCTGAGTTTGTCCTTCGTTTTCTAAACATGACTCTGCCTCCTCTGCTTGTTCACAGTTTTCTTCATGTTCTGACATCTGTAGAGTATCTTCAGTTTCACTGCTGTGAAGTTCCATGGGTTCATTCTGTGTGGAACTACTGGCTGAAGAAGCAGACTGAGTGGCTTCTGTGGATTTGACCTCTCCTTTTAAAGTCTCATCTTCTGATTGGGTTATGGCAATTGCAGGGTTTACATTCTCACTAACACTTTCAGGTTCTGTAGGGATAAAATCTGTATTCTCTACATCACTCGAGCTGACAATGTTCAACCAACTGTTGTCAGTCATCTCTGATGCTTGATCAGAATTTGAGTAGAGGTCGTCATCCACGTTAGTCAGGTCAATGATTTTATCGATTTTAAAGCAGTGCTCTGGGGAACTTAGTGTTATAGGTTCATTGTCTGTGTTTTCTGAAGAGTTCTCTAGATCAGGTTTGACAACACTTTCATTGCAACTCTGTTTTTCTTTGCACGTGCATCTAAGAGATGATGAAGCAACTGGTGAATGCATTTCTATGAACTTTGCAAAGCAGCAAATGACTTGAATTTGCTCCAGTTTGTTCTTAATGTTTGATTCTGCTGCACCATCTAAGTCGTTGGATATCTTTGGTTGCAATGAACCCCTCACTTTCATCACATCCTCAAAATCAAGGTTTTGATGAACCGGATTTTGAACTTTTTCATAGATCGCTCTGGCTTCTTCTGGAGGCAAAACATCCAACTTAAATGAGTAATTTGAGTCACAGGAAGTATCTTCTGATGAGGGGGATGCAACAGGAGAGGCTTCTTCATCGTCATCAGTTAGATCAACTGATGCAGACACTAGGTGCGATGAAACTTTGTTCTGCACCTCATGTGCAACTAGTTCGGAAATATCGTCAGCTGTATTCATCTGGCTGCAAGTCTCATGCACATAATGATGCTGCATCAAAGTCCAAGGGAAGCCAAATTCTTTGTCAATGTCATCCAACTGATCGTTGACATTCAACCACAACGATTTATACAGCTGCTCTGAATACACTTCATCATCTTTAAGCACGTGGTATTGTTTGAGGTTTTCCTTATAAGCAGGATGAATTTGTGATAGTATGACACGCTGTTTTGGGATATGTTTGCATACGAGCTCAACACGAGAAGCATACTTTGATCCTACAAAATCCATGTATTTTTTGTCTAATGTTTTAATGTCTAAGTTCCAAAATGTGTTTAGTATTTGGTCTATGACTGAATGCTTTGCATCTTCTCTTGGCTTGACTTGAGCTTTTTCCGTTTCTAACAATAAATTATCTAGAGAATCCATTGTCCAGGTTACAGTTGGGATGGAAGAAAGTTCTAAGACAGGTGGTGATGGAGGTGTAGGTACTTCATTTTGTTCCTCAGGACGGGTTTGACTCGGTAGTATATCTGAACATTTCAGTGTAGGTGGTCCAAGACCGTCCTGCTCAGAACCTTGAGAGAAGCTAGGTCTTTCAGAGACTGAGATTGATACAACAGCACCATCCCCTGCCGCTGTGTTGTTGACTGTCACTGGATTTGGATCTTCTTGGTCCACATTAGACTTCTCTACAAATGCAACCTCTTTTTCCACTTCAGGTGTAATGCGCTCATTGTCTGTGATATTTTTAGAATCACAAGTTGGAGTATAAGAGGAGGCACGTCTATCCTCCTGTGACAATGGTGGCACAACAGCAACAGCCCTGGTAGCAGAGTGAGCTGGCACTGGCGGAGCAGAGTCTTCTGCAGGTTGGACATTTGGAGAATATCCAAGTATTTTTATTAGATTTGGACATCGTTTCATGAATGCATCAACTTTATTTATCCTCACTGAGCTTTTCTCTGATGGACCCTCATTTTGGAATCCTGCTGGACAACGTTTCGAGACCATATCATTGCCAGGGACTGAAACATCGACTGGCTTCTCTCTCTCTTTCACCCCTGCTGCTGTGTTCATGGTGAAACCCACCGGTAAAGTGTTTTGCTGAAGAGGATTTACAGTAAGCGTTCCTCTTGGCATTGCACCTTGAGGTAAAGTTTGCACAGAATGGAGTGATAGAGGTTGGGTAACACTCAAGTTACAACTTCGAGAGCCAGCCGAGGTCACAGGTTGCATAGTTTGATTGGATTGTCTGGATGTATTACTGAAACAATGGCTTTCATAAGAAGGTAGAAGCTGCTGTTGTGCCTTATAATCTATGGGATGTTTGATGAATTTTCTCGAAGAAGGGTTCTGAGTATACTGAGTGTTTACATTTGTATTTCTGGAGTTGGTGGGACCTTCAAGGGTGTAATAGGATGAGTTTGGTTGAGTTCTTGCTTGTTGAGAATTCTCACTTGTGTTGGGAAAGTTCTGAACCAGTGTAATCGATGAGGATTGCAGTGCAGAGTTGTAATGAGCCACTTGATATGTTTGGACATTTTGAGAGGCTGCAGACGTCAATGAGCCTGGCTTGACCATCTGTTGGTAGGGAAGTGAAGGAGCTGATGTTGCACATGGGGTAACATATCCGTTTGATGGTTGATGGTAACTATGGGAAGACTGGTTTTGCTGGAGATGAGATGCATCCTGAATCCTTGATGTGGACACCTCATTCACTGCAGCTGTTTGATTCCAGTGGTGGAATGCTGATGTTGCATATGGGGTAACATACCTGGTTGAGGGTTGATGCAATATGTGTGAAGACTGGTTTTGTTGAAGATTAGATGAATTATTAATCCTTGATGTGGGCGCCTCATTCCCTGCAGCTGTTTGATTCCAGTGGTGGAACGTAGTGTTTGGGCAGGAATAACTCGCTAAACTCTGATTAGCATAGTTTGAATGAGAATATTGCAGAGTGAGAATCTGAGGTCCACAGGTTGGCGATGGAAAATAGTTAGAAGTGTTTGTCGGATTACCAGAAGGAATTCTGTTACAACCCTTCAAATTATTATTCAAAAAATTAGCTGACATATGAAGGCCTTCAGTACACTGCCAATTCGGCATTTGTCCGTTAGCAGAAACTACATTGTGAATGGAAATATTTGCGCTCTGTGGTTGCTGAATCCCCGAGTTTGCACTCATGTACTGATGCATGGTATTTGCAGACCAAGAACTTGATGCATTATGGGAGGAACGAGAAGCTGGTGGTGGGAGATATCCAGTATACTCAAGTTGCCCGTTTATCCGTTCAAAAGAATGCATCTGTGTCCCACGTTAATCCTTGTGAGAGGTCGATGAGATGTCCCTAAAGGAGGAGAATAAACACAAGTTAAAACATGTTGGTAATTTAAAGGCATACAATGCAATTTTTTCACATTTCCAAGTAATTTTCTTAAGCCAGTATGTGCTAAAATGGCCCTTTACAGGGTTAATGAAAAATCAATCAGACCCCACTGCCCCATGTGGCCAGAATACAGAACTTCCAACTACAGAGTTGACAGGCCGCAACATGTTAGGTCGCACTTTAGTTTGAAGCCCTTTTTAGAAAACACACCATACTAATAAATCAGCGTAAGACTGCCACCACTGTCTTATGAACACGCTATGGCGGCATGGCGCAGTGGGAATTTTGCAGCATTCATGCAGCCATGCTTGGTAGTAATACTGCTGCAACATATTAGGCTTTTGCGCAACAGGAGGTGTCATGATCACGTGGGGAGTTACTGCCGAGCTCTACCCAGCAACTACCGTATTTTTTTTTTTATAGGGCGCACCGTGTTATAGGGCGCAGCTTCAGTTACGGGTGTCTTTCTGGTATTTAACACATACAAAAGGCGCACCGGGTTATAGGGCGCGGGCACGGTAAAACGTACTGGTAAAACAGCTGTGCGGGCTCGGGACTCGGAACATATCAGTGCAAACCAGACATTGTGAAAATTATAAACAGCCAAAAGCATGTTTCACTTTACTGGTCTAGTCCTGGTTCAGACCTGGTTTAGAGCGCACGTGCACTTCCTCATTGCGTGCGCTGACGGCTCGTGCTCTTCTTATGCGCTGATGCGCTGTGTTGAAGTTCAGAATGTGCTTACCGGCAGTTGGTGGATTTAACCATGTAAACTTTCCACATGAACAAAATCATCTGTGTGTTATTAATAGGCCTAAGAAAATAGTGTGTTTTGAATTGTGTTTTATTAAAAAAGGCAGCGGGAGCAAATATGAGTTTGGTTGTGCTTTATTTGAGTGCTATTAATTAATCATCAAATCCATCAAAGTCTTCATCTTCTGTATCTGATAAGAACAACTGGGCTAGAGTACAGTCAAACACGCCAGGTTCTCTCTCGTCACAGTCAGAGTCTGTCTCGTTGCCGTCCGTCTCCTCGTGAATGATGCCGGCTTTTGCAAAAGCCCGAACAACAGTACAAGTAGACACATTAGCCCAAGCATTTACAATCCATTCACAAATTGTGGCGTAACTCCACCAGGCCACCTGGCCACCTGGCTTTGTGCCCGCGGAAACACAGCTGCGTCTTCTTTACTTGTCGGAGTTCGTTTTCCAACTTCCTCCACTTGTGAACCATGGACTCATTAATGCTGAATTCTCTCGCCGCTGCTCTATTACAGTGTTTCTCCGCGTAGCTGATCGCTTGCAGTTTAAACTGTGCTTCATAGGCGTGTCTCTTAGCAGGTGCCATTCTCAGGGTTGTCAGAACAATGTTCAGCATACCTGCCCTTTTGAGCTATTCGGGGTCCGTCTTCGCTCACGTCAGCACTTTCACGCCACGCCCCTTGCCATTCTCGCCATGCCCCTCGTCTTCTACTACATTCACGTCTCACAACAACACAATAGGCGCACCGCGGCGTACATTTGAGAAAATTTAAGACTTTTAGGTGCGCCTTATGGTCGTGAAAATACGGTATATTGAAAATTAAAGTAAACACGGGCCATAAGTTTCACTTTTGTAAACAGAACCAGCTGAGATGATAAACTGGAGTGATGTAGAGCTGCAGGAGCTTCTGCAGGAGCTTCTCTCCGTTAGAGCTGGGGGTCAGATCACCAGAGACTGCACGGGGGCTGTGGAGGCCTGACACCTTTAAAGACCCACAGTCATGATCACGCACTGGTGAAATTCATCTACGCATTTGACCCATCCCTATGGAGGGCAGCGGTAAGCTGCAGCTGCGCTCGGGAACCATTTGGTCTCACCCCCCAATCTTAACCCCTTAAAGCTGAGTGTCAAGCACGGAGGTATTGGGTCCCATTTTTTAAGTCTTTGGTAGGACCCGACTGGGATTTGAACCCCGATCTCCCAGTCCTAAGGTGGCCACTGAGCTGGTTGGTTAAAGAGCTGGGGCCTCATTTATCAAGCTTGCTTACGCACAAACCGGGTATCTGCAGGTGTAAGGGCGCCAAATTTAAAACTTTTTAAGAGCTTTTTTAAGGCCACTTTGACCAAATTTAAGCTATAATTTCCAGCTGTTGCCTGGAACATGTGCTAACCACGTAGCGAATGTGGGATTAGCCATCCAGTTACCATTAAACTTCCACTTCCCCATGGCGCAATCTCCCGCTAGCTAAACCAGCTAATGTGCTCATCTAAAAATAGTCCCCTTTCACAACCAACTGAATGTGTACGGTTCCGCTTACGCCAACATCATACACAAAAAAAGCTGAACACTAATCAGAAATTTACGAAAATTTTATAGAAATCAAAGAATCTTGTTTATTGGGTCTTTGGTAATTTAAGGCCTTTGGAAACTGTATTTAAGGATTATTTGTCATTTTTACGGATTTTTAGGGCCTTAAATTTGGAAAAGCAAATTTAAGACTTTGACCTTTTAAGGACCCGTGGATACCCTGACAAAACGGGGTTGGAAAACTACGTAAGCAACTTTCCACACAAACTTTGGGATTTATGAAAGAAAACTTAGCAGAAAAATGTGCGCAAATTTAAGTTGACTAAGGACCTCGCTTACACACATTTTGGACATGGAGAGCACCTGCAGTTCTGCTGCTGAGAAGGATAAAATCCTGCAGCATTATCACTTGTACTGCTTCGTTTTCACACAGAACAAGACCCCCACACCCACACATGCGCGCTCACACTCACACACACATGCGCACGCGTGCGCACACACACAGCCTGAAGCGCAGAATACGAAATGCACAAAATCAGCAGGGGGACAGATTGAGACAGAATGTCATCCGTCTGTGACAGTGTGTCCTGTCACTGTGACCCAATTAATCATGCGCCCTGGCTACTTGGACGAGGGAGAGCTCTGTTTGGCTGACTGGTTAGCACGCGTGACTTTCACCTGGGAGTGTGGGGATCGAATCCTTATCAGATCTTTATTTTTTATTTTTTATATCTGCCACAGATCTCTCTGAAGAACTCAGCATTGACAGCTTCAGCAACGCTGTGCCACTCTGGATTTTCTCTTGTTTGTTTTGCAACAGCACTTCCTTTCATTTCTCCACCTCACCCACAAGTACCTCAATTTCTGCTTGTGAAATAGCACTTCCTCGATCTGCGGTCGTGATCAAAATTCTGCAACAAGCCGGCTTATGTAAATGCATGAGATCCACAAGGCACTTTGCATTGACTATTTATGGCAGTAAGTGGGCATGGTGAGGGTGGGATGTGACTAAAAAGCAGCTGAGAACCTTTCTAGAAAGTTTCTGATTTATGAAGCGGAGATTGCGTGCAGCTGTGCATACTCCATGTTTGATAGATCACAAACCTACTTGGCATGAGTAAATTTTTTTTTTTTGCTGAGCTCATGTACGGTTTTAGTAAGGATTCTACGCAATGTTTGATAAATGAGACCCCAGCTTGTTATAAAACTTTATGAGCACATCTTCGATCGCAATTAAAAGCAAGTTATGTCCAGGACAAACGGAGGTCCGCAGCAGGCAGCACAGAGACTACCCCCTTTATACCTCCATTGTGTAATCTTTTGTAAAAAAAAATAAATAAAAATAAGGACAGAATTGCGCCACATCACCGCCATGGTCTGACCACTTTTAAACGACCAAACTCTCCCTGATGCCAGCTCAGCTTTGCGGCTAATTGTCAGCATTGTTTTCTAAAAGAGGCTTTAGTAATTTTGGAACTGACATGCCAGCACTGGAGTGTGCTTCTAGCACATTTTTGCTTTAGATAGGTTTGATTTGGTGATGAAACATTCCTGTAGGATCGAAGGAAGGCTGAGGAAACATTTCAGCATTTAGATTAAGATGTTAAAAAGACAAATGCACAGCAAGAAGTTAAGTTTCACTTTTGCTTTTACAACAGGGAATTACTAACAGAATCTAGGAGGCGCTAAAAGCAAGCTATTGCTGTATTGTTTCCCTTTAAGCACAGCCACAAAACTTTATTTTTAGGGACAGAGAGTCAAGTCTGGCTGACCAAAAATAAAATAAAACATGTGTTCAGAATAAGTTAAAGCTCCAATATGTAGGAATGAAATAAAAATTACATCCTGTAGTCGAATCTGGTTACTGCAATCACTATCTCATTCCTGTGAAGAACTTTTTACAAGACATACCGTGCTGGTAAAAATCTGCGTAATTTTACAGCAAGGGTGTGTCTTATAAACACGCCATATCAGCATGGCGTTGCACAATTTTTGTGACATTCGTTCCGCCTCGCTTGGTAGCAATATTGCGGTAATTGTCTGTGTCATGAATGGGTATTGCACCTTGGCGCAACAGAGGGAGGTCCCATGGTGAAAATGAAAGTAAACACGGGCCGTAAGTTTTGCTTTATGAAATCAGCCGAGACGGGCAAACTGGAGCACTACAGCACTCCAGGAGCTTCTGTCCGTTAGAGCTGACGCTCAGATCAGCAGAGACTGCACGGGAACTGTGGGGGACAGACACCTTAAAAAGCGGCTTATTAAAAAACTTTGATCACGGCTTCAAACGCAATAAGAAGTGAAGGAAAAGATTAAATGTTTGATTTATGCATGCTTATATTGCTAAGGTTTCAGCTCATGCATGAGGAGTCACATGCTATGTGAAGGCCAGGTACAGATTAAAAGCTGTTGAAAGTAAACAGGCCAGATCTTTGGTCATCGCAGCCTTAGCAGAAGGAGATAGGACTGGAAGCAGATGAGGCAAAGTGACTCCCATCTTATCTAGAAGAGTTAGTCAAAACAAAGAGGACTGTCAGTTACCAAAGCAACAGGTGATGTCCTTCAATAAGGTTTAAGTAGGTGCCAGGAGGAGACTTTTGCAGCAGGATAAGAGAATAAAAGCTGTGCATTTTGAAAGAACAAATCTGATTTGTCACAGGGACTGGGAGGGGACAGAATCTCCCCTAAATGCATTTGGTGGATAAAATACAAGGTGACTGGTGGCTTACTTTGTGTCTGATCAGAGATTCTAACGAACCGGGAAGGTGGAAAAACATTGAGTCACAGAAGATCAGAGACAACATAATTTTTACTCTAATAACAATCCCTGGAAAAAATTGTAAACAAAGACGAGGGGTTTAAAGTGTGAATGATAGCAAACCGGAAGCCAGGGCAGGGAGGCCGGAACCGGACTGATGTGGTCCCGTTTCCTGGTCCCAGTCAGGAACCTGGCTGTGCTGTTCTGCACAACCTGTAGGTGACGCAGTGATGACTGACACAACCCTGCATAAAGAGAGTGGCAGTAATCAAGCCTAGAAATAACAAAAGTATGGAGTACCCGCTCCAGGTGGGCTCTTGACAGCATAGGCTTGATTTTTGCAAGGCGTCTCAGGTGAAAGAAACTGGACCAGATCACAGAATTGATGTGAGCATCAAATTTAAGTCCAGCATCAATTTTCACCCCCAAACTGGTGACAACTGGTTTTGAGTAGGGAGAAAGAGGCCCAAGATCAACATAACGACCCACATTCCTGCTGTTGGGGTGAAAAACAATGAGCTCTGTCTTTCCCTCATTCAGATGCAGAACGTTGGCCATTAGCCAAGACGTTACCTCATTAAGACAGGACACAAAGGACTGGATAGAGGGACCTTTCTCCTGACACAATGGAGAGTGTATCTGGCAATCCTCAGCATAGAGATGGAATGATAGGCCATGTTTACGAAAGATTGACCCCAGAGGAAGCAGATAAATTTCAAACAAAAGAGGACCAAGGATCGATCCCTGCAGGACCCCCCAGCGGAGCCCCCTCCCAAGAAGAAAAAACATCACCCAGTTTAACACAGAATGTCCTGTTGTGGAGATATGATCTAAACCAATCCAGAGCAGACACTTTGATCCCAACCCATCGTTCCAAGCGATCGAGTAGAATTGCATGGTCAACTGTGTCAAAGGCTGCCGTCAGATCTAACAACAGAAGCACCACAGATGTTCCCTGATCTAGTGATAAATAGATATCATTTAAGACCCTCAGTAGAGCTGACTCTGTGCTATGGCCAGACCTGAACCCTGATTGGAAAACCTCAAACAGATCAGTCAGCTAAATGTGAGACCAGCTGCTGATAAATGACTTTCTCAAGGAGTTTTGATGTAAAAGGCAGGGTAGAGATAGGCCTGTAATTTTCTATCACAGAGACATCAGCACCAGGTTTCTTCAGGGTCGGCCGAATAACAGCTGCTTTCAAAGCAGCTGGGACCACACCTGTACTGAGGCTCCCATTGATAATCTGACCAAGTGATGGGCCAAGACACGGAAAGGCAGCCTTCCAGAGACGAGGCGGCAGAACGTCAAGTGGAGAGCCAGATGGCTTCTGCCTTGCAACAATCTTACTCAGCTCAGAATAAGAAACAGTATTGAGGGAGCTCAGGGTGGGTGGTGATGGAGGAACTGGAACAGGGTCAATAGAGTTACCAGAAATAGCTGCTCTAATGCTCGATACTTTATGAACAAAGAATTTGTGAAAATCTTCAGAGTTTTCAGCAGCTGTAGGAGACATGAAGCTGGGCTCCTGATACACCAGAACAGAGTTCAGTGTTTTGTAGAGAATCTTGGAGTTTGTTTCAATGATGTCTGCAAAATAGGCAGTTCTGTCAGCGCTCACAGCATCCTGATAAGCAACCAGAGATGCTCTGAACAACTCACGCAAAACCTGTAGGCCATCCTTTTTCCACTTTCTCTCAGAGGATCTACACGCCCACCTACAAGCCCCTGTGACATCAGAGAGCCAAGGCTCCCTCCTAGGCCTAGACTTGCAAAGCTTGAGAGGGGCAACCACGTCCAGGACCTGATTACAAAGTAAATCAAAGTGTTGTGAATAATGATCAATGTTAGATGGATCTGGGTTAAAGGTCTCTAACCTTACAGACATACAGTCCACAAACTTTGAAATAGTTTCTGCATCCAGGGCTCTGAACCTAGTAGCTGGAGCTTCACACACAGGGACAGGATATGGCAGCGCAACATCACAAAGTATTGGAGAGTGGTCAGGGAACACAGGATGCAAAGTCACAAGGTTCATGACAGGGAGACCAAAGGAGAGAACCAGGTCCAGGGTGTGACCCCTGGCATGAGTTAGGGACGATACCCATTGAGTTAAATTGAATGAATCTAGCAAATTCAAAAACCTTTAGCAAGCACATTATCAGGACAGCAGATATGGATGTTAAAATCACCAAAAAATAGGACATAGTCATATTTTAGGATGCAGTCTGCCACAAGAACATAGAAATCATTAAGGAAGTTAGAGTCAGTCTTTGGAGGGCGATAAATCAGCACAACGAGCAGGCGGGGGGAGATGCACAGTGTTGGGTAATTTTTATTTGTCCTGTATTACCTCAAAGAAATGTCAAAGTACGCAGACAATTTAGATTGATAATTTGGTACAACAACCCTTGCAAACACATACTTTGCAAAGTGTGAGATACTTTGCAAAGGGTCAGAAGAATCAATCCACACCAGTCGAAAGCCAGTTTCCTCTCACACCGAGCCGAAACTCTGGAGCGAATTTATTTGCAAGAACACACACAGCCATAAATAAATTCACCAAAAAAACCCTTGGCCTCAGGAGTCCACAGAATACAAAAGGGATTCTTCAGATAATAGATCAACGAGTCTCTTGGTCTGGCAGGACGGCGTTCCTGCATAAGAGACTCCCGGTTTGGCCGGTTTGGCCTCCATATAATAGAACAAAAGTACTTGAAGCAAACATTCACATGTAAATAAGGGTGAGGTAAGGCACCTCAAGCACAAAGGAGTTCCAGCAAACATTTAAATGTAAATAAGGCTTGAGGTAACTCTGTTTGACAATCAGTTATTACCTATCACACAGTTCAAATAGAGCTCCGGGAGTTGACGTCACTTCTCCCGGCATGCAACAGTTCAAATCGAAACGGCGCCATCTTGGCAGGTAGAAGCCGGCAGCTGGACTATTTGTTATTGTCAGAAAACTCAATCGGACAGGAAATATGGTAGATTCCTGGTGTGCCCCAGGATGCAGAACAGACACGGACGACATAAGGAATGAGCTATCTACAGGATTCCTCAAGATCCGGAGCGCCGCAAACGTTGGATCATTGTAATAAAATGCATTAGTGACCGGGCTAAAATGAAACTGTGGGATCCCGAGAGTAAAGGTTTTCGCTTATGCAGCGACCACTTCATATCAGGTACTTAAACCAACATTTCCTCAATTGTGTATGGTATTTATTTTAAATGCTTTTATTACAATTCTTAGTGGGCTTCCTAAACTTATTTTGGCGTGGCTTTTTCTGTCTTATTACTCATAGCAGCAAGTAAACGTCACGTAAAACGTTGCCTCGTGAGATCTGCGTGCTGCCGTTTACGTGTTTTATAATCACAGCAATTAATCGGCTAAGCTGTATTTAATTTTTAAGCAATGGTTGATCAATTGTCAGATCACACATAAAAAGCACTTTGTATTGCTATTATCTGTGTCACCGAGACAGATCTCAGACAGATCCTGAGACGCTCCTGTCTGACATATTTATTTTATTCACGGAAAAAAAATCAAACTAGTGATTTCTCTTGGCATTCAGTTTATACATTCAAACAGCACAGCACTCTATTTAAACTACTTACGTGTAAATCTGTTATTTGTCCATCCATTTTCATCCGCGTATCCAGAGTCGGGTTGCGGGGGCAGTAGCGTCGAGAGGCTCAGACTTCCCTCTCCCCAGCCACCTGAGCCAGCTCCTCCGGGGGAATCCCAAGGGGTTCCCCGGCTAGGTCCGGTAAGAAGTCCGCTCCGACAGATTCTGGCGTTTTTAAAAAGTATCCCAGGGGCACGGTAAGGGTCGGAGATGTTTAGTTTATTTAATTTCTGACTATATAAAACGATTTCTTCGGTTTTAAAGTGTGAAGTAAACTCCGACGAAGTAAAATCCAAGCCGATCCCATTCACATTCATGTTTACATCCATGTTTGTTTAGCTTCTTTTACCTGCCAATATGGCGTCTACTAACTGAGAGTCACGTGGGGTCCAGAGCTCTATTGGCACAGTTCAAAAGAAAATGACATGGTGGGTGTAAGCTGTTTACAAGGAGAGCTGGATTTTAAAACAACAACCAGCCCACCACCTCTGCCCCGCAATCTAGGGATATTAAAACAGGAGCAGCCAGGTGGTACCAGCTCCAGCAGGGCGCTTGAGTCACCAAACGGGATCCAGGACTCACAGATGCACAGAAAACTCAAGTCATGTTGAATAAAAAAGTCCCGAAGAATAAAAGTTTTGTTCAGTACAGACCTGGCATTGACCAGACCAAACCGTGTCTGCGGCGGGGCCACAGCACCAGGATCGCGCACAGGCACAGTCTCAAACTCTGAGCCCGTAACCGAGCGTAGATTCTCCCAGCAAAAACCAGTCTGGCGAGGTCCTCGAGCCGATTGGCCGCGGCGCGGTGCCAGCTCACCCTCAAAGCTGGCCAAGTTCACAAGGCAGGGCGTAGAGTAATCAATCAGACGTCTCGGAACCACCGGGTCACAAGCTGGGCCGAATCGGACCAGCCGCTTCTTCAGGGATCCAGGAAGTCCAGCCCGACATCTCACGCACCGGCTACCTCGCTTACCCCGTCTTCTCCGATGCTTCCTTCTCGAGCTGGGGCGGACAGAGGGCCGACACATCACGGCTTGGGGGGAGAGAGCACATGGGCAGTCCAAACAACAACGCCATCTGTGAGGTTCCTAGCGCGCAGCACCCGCGACATCAACAGGAGGACGAAGCCTCAGCAGCGCAGGTCGATCATAGGTCACCAGAGAAGCCACACCATTCAAAAAAAGCATCAGAGACAACAAAAATACATAAAAGCCAATAAAACGCAAGGATCCATTGAGTAAAGAGGACGAGCAGCTCGCTGCGTGCACCCGCGCGAGCGCCATCACTCATCCAGAAGTCAAATATCCTGCCTTAATTAAGGCCAGCTTTCATCTTCTCATTCCCTTCACAACAACATACAAATGTGAAGTAGGGTTCTCAGTTCTAACCAAAATAAAGACAAAATTCAGAAGTAGACTGAATGTTTCACCAGATACGAGAGTTGCATTATCCTCTTGTAAACCAGACTGGAATGCAATACTGAAAAACAAGCAAGCCCATCCATCACATTAGCAAGGCAAAAAAAACAAAAAACATTTTGGTAAAAGCCATATTTATGACTTCCATCACTAAGCATATGTGAAAAATATTTTCTATGCTTAAAACAAGTTTTGGATATTTGCGTGTTCTGAATGTTTTATCTAAAAGTTTTGTGCAATACTCCGTTTAATGTCCAAAGATAAAAACATTATCCTTATTCTGAAAATGTTTTGTTATTCAGATTGTTTTTAAATACATTAAAAATGTACATATTGTTTTAAATACGGTTTTTAATTTTTATGTTCAAACTTGAGACATTTTTAAGTTAAAAAAAAGAAGAAACGCAAAGGATAGTAAAATGCATAGGATTTTGTTTAAAGAACAGTTGCATTTACAATGGGCTGCATGGTGGCGCAGTGGTTAGCACTGTTGCCTCGCAGCACGAAGGCTGCAGGTTCGAAACTCGGATGCAGCCTTTCTGCGTGGAGTTGCGTGTTCTCCCCATGCATACGTGGGTTTCCTCCGGGTACTCCGGTTTCCCCCACAGATCACAACATGCCCTATAGGTTATAAATTGTAAGTCGCTTTGGATAAAAGTGTCTGCCAAATAAATAAACATATACATAAACAATGAGTAAATAAATATATATATATATATATATATATATATATATATATTTTTTTTAATGGGGTTACGATGTATTGTCTTTTTGAAAATGTGGGTCATCTGAAAAAAAGATTGGGAAACACTGAAAGCCCGTCGTTTGTTCTGTCCCTTGAAGGCGTCAACGGGGTTAAATAGAGTGGAGAGTCTCTGCTGGGCAGGACACATTTCAAAGGTTGCCTTGGTAAGCACCTCTGTTGATTCTCTCTTCATTTTGATAAAGCAATATTAAAATTCTACCTTTTGATTGAATCTTGGGACTGTTTTCTGATTGCTTTATTAAAAATTCCACGATTATTATGGTATATTGCCTCTGGCACTGAATTTCAATACTTACACTGTCGAGGGCGGTGACCTTTTAAGTATGTATGTGTCACAGAGTGGAAATGTTGTTCTTTTGTCATGTTTTATATTGCATGTTTTTTTACTTGATATGGTGTTTTTAGGTTGATTTTTAACTGTTCGGGTGTTTTAAATGATTGCTGCAACATTGCAGCCCATTCTGTTAATCCTCCCTAAGTGCCCACACCTGACAGCGGGGTGTGGACTGGCAGAGAATGAACAGTGGCAGAGCAGAGAGTTGAGGAGCAGTGAGGCGAGCGGATGTGGAGACGGGAGGACGGTGAGGGGAAAGGAAAAACACTCGCCGGAGCCAGACGGACGCCGCAAGCCCCGCTAGCAGGGAAGGAGATCCACCAGGCACGGACAACAGCATCAGCAGCAGGAGAAGCAGCAGCCCTCCACACCTGTGTGGCGCTCGCACGACAGTAGCAGCGGCGGAGAAAGAGGGATCCGCAGCAGGAGGGCCAGGCACGGAGCACAACACGGCAGGCGGGCAGAGTTACTCTGCCCCTGCGAGTAAGTATTTGAGCAGTGCCTGGCAGTGGTTGGGAGTTGCTGTGGGCCTTTGACTGCCGGAGGGTTTTGTGTGCCACAGGGACCGAGGAGGAGAATTGAATCCACCGGTCGTACAGCCTGTAGATCCCCGCGGACGACCTTCACCGCAGGAGGGCGGGGTCGTGGAGGTTTCACCTGGCGAGCGCATGCGGGGGCGGACTGGACTGCCTTGTCCTCTGGGGGCCCAGTAGACTTTATTGTGGGGGTCATCTTGGGCATCATCATCTGAGCTTTTAGAATAAAATCTTTTTTTTTATTTGCTTTTGTGGTTGCGCTGCTTGCCTTGGTTTTAAAATCTACTCTCTTAAATTTTAGTGGCACCCTTTATATCCACCTGATACGTGTCACATATGCATGATGACTATGTAAAACCAACTACCCAAGAACGCCTTTTCTATTCAGAGTGCTGCTGTGTCCTGAGTTTGACTTCAGAGTGTGTGTGTGTGTTAGCATTAAACTATTTCTTGAAAGCGAGCCCTAATGTTCTGGTTTCTTAAGACATCAGATGTGTAATATGCTGATGCCAAGAACACAGCTCCCAAAGTTTGGATAGCCAGCTTGACTGCCAAGAAAATGTTCCTTCAAGTGCGTTTGCAACTGCATGTTTATCACTTATTGTGTGAGAGCTTATGTAAGCTCCTATAAATGGCCAGCTCAGAGGAGCAGCAGTGCTTTGGTCATAACCTCTCTCATGCAGGACAAATTGCAAAGAACCAGGAAGTAGAAACCCTGACGGGGATGAGGTCAGGAGACTGTGAATCCAATATTTTCTGCAACAGTATTCAGAATTAGAAAGGTTTTATTGCCTGTTTTATTGGTCTGTGATGTGATATGTGTGAGAAATCACAACATTAACAAATTACTGTGGTACTTGGTGCAAAAAAAAAGAAAGATAAATTTATTTAAAAATAATGCACTGAACTTTGATTTGAAGAAAATCATTAATTGAACCGAAATTGCAATCTCTGCCAGAAAAATTATTAGAATTAAATCTTTTCTTGAACACTGATTCTCTGATTCAATCCTGTATTAGAACTATTAAAGAACTCTGATTCTGAGTTTAAAATGCCTCTGACATATTTTGGTTAGAGCTGTGAATATGTTTACACATTACGGTTAGAGTAAAAACATGTTTAAAGCTGCATGTAGAGCCACACTCTTGAACTCAAGAGAAAACTACTAGAAAATCAAGTGAATAAATGGTGGCCTAGGTTAATTCAATTCAATTCAAAGATACTTTATTAATCCCAGAGGGAAATTAATCCCAGAGGGAAATTAGAGTTTCAGTACACACAATTCTGAGATCAGACATACATACACAGGCATAGACACATGGCAAGAACTGGTGACTGTGGTCATTCGCAACCCAAGTCGCGCTACCTTAATAGAGATCAGAGGGGTTTACATGAGGATTGAGTCAGGTGGAGGGAAAAAAAGGCATTTCAGAGTTACCCTCCAAAGGGAGGGCAGCTTTTGCTATGCAAAAGCCACCTCAGACTGAAATGCAACAGACTTCAGACATTATACAACATAAGTGTCCACTAGGTGGGGTGGTAGGGTTTGGGACTCTCCACACGTCAGTGCATGCAACCGCGATAAGCAGCGCTCGCCACCTCCGTCTGGACGGGGGGGGGGGGGGGGGGGGGGTTTAGAGGGCACAGTGACTCCTGGAACGATTCAGCGGCCTTCACAGCTCGCAGTCCCGCCCAGGCTGGGATGGGGAGAAAGAGTTGCCATGGCGACGGCAGCATTCCACATTTCTTCTGAGGGAGTATTCGTTTCAGCCTCACAGGCTCAAGGGCACCAGATTCAGATAAGAAATTGTTTTGGGGGCAGACAGAGATAATTTCTTCTCTGTCTTAAAGCTCCATTGGTCCTAAAGTGCACAAAAAGGTAGAACACTTAAAGGGACTTTACGGAGTTTTGAATTTTTATGCTCGTGATTGCCTCCTCAGGCCAAAAGCGTAGGAAGGATAAGGGTGTGTGGCCCAGAGGACAGAGGACAGGAGAAACGTAGAAAAATATCTACGTTTTGGCAGATCCCCGGCTACGTGTGGACAGGGCCTTATATTTCTATTTGCGTGGGCGTGACATCAGCCACTCTTTAAAATGCCTGCACTTTGTAGGAGCTGATTAGCAATCACTGCTAACCTAGACTCTGATTCTGGCAAAACCAACTTTATGCAGCTCAAGGGAGACTCGGTTTACTCACAATCCATGTCCATGAAGCTTATGTACACTTCACGTTCCTTTTATGCTGAGGAGACAACTGACAACTGACTTTATCTGTAGCCTAGGATGGAGGAAACACTTATATCAATACCTCAGGATGGCATTTACAACCAGCATCTCACCTTTGCTCGGTTACTGACAGGAGGAGACCCCACTCGTAGGGGACCCCACTCGTAAATCCTTTTTTTCGTTCCACGAATCCGAGGAACTAGGTTTTATTTCACACAGATGAAAAAAGAATAATAATCCAAACGAAACCCAGACAAAGCAGGTTAAAAAGTGAAACAACTCTTTGCCAATAAACCGAGTTATAGCAAAGCTGAGCTCAATAAGCTCTCCAAAAATGACACTAGGTCAGATTATCACAGACAAAAAGCTCAAAGCAAAAGCTTCCTTCTTTCCATCTCTCTACCTCACAACTCTTCCCATCAAAGGCCAATCCTCTCACAGGCTCGGCGACTTTTATTCACTCTGTCCTCCCTCCCTCACAGTCATTTCTTTGTTTGCTGCTTCAGACTTCCTAGTCACGTGTTCCTCTTCTTCTTGTTACTTCTCCAACGGCCCCAAAGAGACCATAAATCTTGGATGTCATGATGTCACCTTTTCTTCTCCCAGTCTTCATCCGTTCACATGTGTTCTAAAATAAAATGTTTTATTTTATTTTAATTACCTTAAAAGACTCAAAGTCTCTTTTTACACTTTATATTTATTTAATCAGGATCGTTGTCAAGTCGACGCCAGAAACAATGAAACACAACTTGAATATCAGATGAACAACAAGGCTTTATTCAACCGGCATTCATACAAGTTATCAATCATGAACGAAACATTTCTCTTACCGTTGCTTATGGGTGGAGAGCTGAACACCCCAGTTAGAAAACGTAATCCATGATAGGTGAAGAACTGAACACATGTAATCCATGAACCTCGTCAGGTAGAATCCAACAAGCAGCTCTAACCCCCTGAGCCCTGCTCTGCTCCTTATACATTCCCTGATGTGCGTGCAAAGCTGCACACCTCCACCATGATTACCTTGATTACATCCTCATGATCACATTATGTTCGGCTCTACCATGATTACCCTTGATTACATCCTCATGATAAGTGTGATTGACAAACAGTAGTGATCAATAACTTATATAAAGCAATTATACAACAGATGACAAGTTCATTTTTATTACAACATGTTTCTTCTTCTCAGCACCTCCTGCAGGATTCCTTTCTTCTCCTTTGGGATTACATCACCTCCTCTCGTAGCCATCGGTCAGCAGGGGGAGAAGTGTGGTCACCCCCTCACTTTTCTTCTGCCCAGGGTCAACTGGTCACCTCCAACATTTCTGCTGCTTTTGATCCACCCTGTTCTTCTGATAACGACCCAGATTTCTTAACTTCTCAGTTTAACGAGCACTGCCTCTCCATTCTGGATGACATCTGTCCTGTCAGAACCAGATCAGTTCCTGCAGTGAACCCTACTCCCTGGTTTAATGACAGCCTTCGCAGCCTGAAGCGCCAATGCAGAAAAATTGAGCGTTTGTGGTAGGGATGCACCGATCGGGTTTTTTGCTGCCGATCACCGATACCGACATCAAAGACTGCTGATCACCGATAACGATCACGTGGATTAGCCAGAAATTTTCTACAACATTATAATGAGTGCTACAAACTACATAATCTGGGAATAAAGGAAATGTAACCTAATCTAAAATGGCCTGTATTAGGGTTGTCACGGTGTAAAAATTTAACCTCACGATTATTGTGACCAAAATTACCACGGTTTTCGGTATTATCGCAGTATTTTTTTTAAATGAGCTACAATTTCACACGATTAAATAAACTCTGTATGTCAGGAAATATTGTCCTCAGTTTGTGTCTAAATTTTGCCTAAAATGTGTTATTTTGTAATTATGTTGTTTATTTGTTTATATTTTTTCCCTTTAGTCTTTAAAATACCAATATTTGGCCATAACTTCTTATTTTATGTCTGTTTGATGTCATCATTTTAAAAATATTAGATCAGATGATACTCAGTACTCAAGTAGCCTTCTAATCAGATACTTTTTTACCCTTACTTGAGTAATAAACCCTATATCAGGAAAATATTGTCCTCGGTTTCTGTCCTTCCAGTGAGCTTTGAAGATGTGGGAAAATGTCATCAGGCAGTAATCATTGTTAAATTCATAATTATTCTCGGAGAGAGACCAGCTCTTATCTGCCCCTGGGAGCCCCGTAATGCATAGCGTCATTTCAATATGGCGGTGTCCGTGACACGGTTTGTATGCAGGTAGCGGCGCTGCGGCTGCTTTAAGGTTGGTTTATGCTTGACGCGTCTGTGAGGTCTGCACGGCTCCGCACAGAAAAGTTGCGTCATTTTAACAACCACGCCCCTCCGCAAGCCCAAAATTTCAGCAACGCGCACCTAGGAAACTTTCTAACCACGCGGATGGTCAGACGTGGAAAAACATGGCGGACCGGCAAGAACTAGTATGGCAGAGGTTTGTAAATACAGACATTTGTATGATTCAGCTCTCAAAGATCGTCATGATCAACATGTTGTTAATAACTCTTGGAGAGAAATAGCTCGCACTGTCGGAAAAGACGAGGATGCTGTTAAAAATGCTGGAATGCCATGTTGTAAACAACAGTAATTTCTACTTCTACTATGGTGTAGTGTTGGATGCATGCCGTAGAGCTCCATGCTGGCCCCTACAGTTGGGGAGAATATTGGCTCACCACAGAGACAAGCCGCATCACCAAGCGGAAAGTGAATGTGTCAAGCATAAACCAAGCTTTATTTAGCGACTCGTTGCATTCTCCCTCAACCCAAATCCTCGGATCACGCATTTTAGCTAAAACGCTAATGGTAGCTTGCCTTGCGTTGACTGTAGAGTTGTGGGTGATGGTCACGCAGATGTGTCATGAGATTTGAAGCGTTGCTGCCTTTCACAGACACTTTTTCTGCATGTGCTGCAAACAGGATAGCCGTCTTCTATAAACTCCCTCGGCATTCTTCAAATATCCAAAAGATGCCCGTACTTCCGACTTTGTCTTCTTTGAGGGATAAAAAATGTCCTCCTGAGCACTGCCGTCTCCTCCTTTGGCCGTTATTTCAGCTTTAGCTTCAAGAAAGTTTTGGTCATAAACAACAAAGAGTGCATGTGCCGCCGGCAACTTCAGCAGATGATACGGTGGCTGGTAAGGGTCACCGCGCCTACACCGCAGCCACGGTAAACCCACCAAGATAATATAGTTTTTTTTAAAAAGACGGTTATTATTATTGTCAACTTTTTTTACCGGGGATTACCGCTACACCGCTTACCGTGACAACCCTACCTGATCGGTCTGCTTTGATCCATTTTGAAAACTCCGATCAAAACCGATAGGGCGCTATCGGCCGATTGGGATCAAATGCCGAACCATCGGTGCATCCCTAGTTTGTGGAAGAAAACCCATCTCCACGTCCATCTGCTACACCTAAAGGATCTTCTGGCATCCTTTAACTCTGCAGTCAGAGACACCAGGGTTTCCTATTTCTCCAACCAGGTGTTCCAGAGCAAAGTGAACCCCAAGGTGCTGTTTAACACCATCAGCAGCATCGTCTCTCCTGCCTCTCCTACAGCCTCCATCCACTCTGTTACAGACTGTGAGAACTTTCTGTCTTTCTTTGTGGACAAAGTCAATAAGGTTAGATCTAGCATCTCTCCTTCAGCCTTATCGCTGCCTCTCCCGACTCCAACCAGGCCCATCATCCTAGGGCTGCTCAATTAATCGAATTTTAATCACGATTACGATCTGAGTTTTGAACGATTATAAAAAACATAACAAGCCGATTATTTGCTCCTCCCGCTTGCGCTGCCCTAAGTTGCAAATGAAGCGCTCCTCACAGTGTTGCCAATTTAGCGACTTTGACGCTATTTCTAGCAGCTTTTCAGACCCCCTTCTTGACTTTTTAATCCTAAAAGTACCTAGCGAACATCTCAGAAACATCTCTGGTAACCCTTAGCTACTTTCTGGATAACTGTCGTCGACATTTCCTGCAGGTTAGCTAAACACTCCGCCTGTGCTCCGGACCGTTCTTCACAACATTAGGAAAGGGAATGATGCAGTGATGTGTCGGTCGCTAAAGACAGCTCTCGGAGCCGGCTCCTTGTTGGATTAACCAGAGTGAGTGACACACACACCGCACCTGCGGTCTCCTGAGCAGCTAAAAACAGCTAAATGTGCGCGTGCGGCGTGCTAAACACACGTGCAGCTTGCCCGATTGTGTGAGACCGGGGTGGGGGGTGGGGGGTGCAGCTGTGGTCGGGACAATTATTACATTAACTGATGGGCCTGTAAATAAATAGTTTATAAATAAGGTAGAAATAAGTTCCTCACGCTGATAACTAATCTCTCTGAGGACACAGTGCTACAGCACCTTGACACGACTCAATAAATGTTATGTAACATTTTGTGAACATCAGTTTATTTGCATTTATTTGTTATAAATGCCACTCTATAATTCTTGCTGTCAGTATTTGCAAGATATTGGTATTTGGGTCTGTACTGGTTAGACTTACATGAGTTAAACCAAGGTCTATAGCCCTTGGGTCATAGACTATGAGCTATAAGTATATTGGTCCTTTTATCCTGGGAATCAGGAGTTCTTTTAGTGATCATCTTGTTTCTTATTTTTGTCCTGATTGTGCCCTGAGCAGTTTTATGACTGAATAAAAACAAATAAAATCAACATAAATTGAAAAATCGTCCTAAATAATCGTGATCTCAATTTCAGTCACCATAATCGTGATTATTATTTTTGCCATAATCGAGCAGCCCTACATCATCCTAGATAGCTTTGCTCCTGTTTCTTTGCCTGAGTTAACCAAACAAGTTAACTCTATGAAGACCTCTGCATGCCCCCTCGACATCTTACCCTCATCTTTGTTTAGAAGTGCTTTTCAGTCCATCGGTCCCAGTGTGCTCTCTATAATTAATGCTTCTCTGGTCTTTGGTCAGGTCCCTGCTTACTTTAAGAACGCTGTAATCCACCCTCTTCTTAAAAAACCGAGTCTCGACCCCTCTCCATAGCAGCTTCAGACCCATCCCTAAACTTCCGTTCATCTCCAAGATCTTGGAAAAGGTTGTGGCTAAACAACTCACAGCTGCTCTTTTTTTTTTTACAATCGTCTCTAATTTTCCTCTGGGATTAATAAAGTATCTTTGATTTGATGGACATAACATCTATGATAGCTTCCAGTCAGGTTTTTGTAGAGCTCATTCTACTGAAACAGCTCTTCTTAGGGTCTCTAATGACCTTCTGACTCACAGTGATGCAGGGGACTGTTCTGTTCTGGTCCTGCTGGACCTGACTGCAGCCTTTGACACTGTTGACCATCACCTGCTACTGGAGAGGCTCAGAGACTGGGTAGGCCTATCAGGATCTGCTCTGGAGTGGTTCTCCTCTTATCTCTCTGAGCGCTCCTTTTCTGTGGCCGTCTCAAAGTTAAGGTCCTCCACCACCTCTCTTACCCATGGTGTCCCACAAGGTTCTGTGTTGGGGCCTCTGCTCTTCCTCCATCTGCTTCCTCTCCAGCACATCCTGAGCTCATTCAAAGGAATCTCCTACCATCTTTATGCAGATGACATCCAACTGTACATCTCCTTTAAGCCCCCATGTATGTATTGTTCTTTTTTCTTTTTTTAAACTCTTCGTGTTTTCATCATTCTATTTGTGGTAGAACTCCCAGAGAGCTGCCAATTGGCTCCATACCCCCCCCCCCCCCCCTTCTTGATCTACCAGAGAGCCGCCATTTGGCACCGTTGTTTTCACCTAGCATTCTTAGTCACTTGTGAACGTTCGCCTTTGTTCTGTAAATCACTTCAAGAGATGCTGGTGCTCCCCTCACCTCCCCCTCTTACCTGTTTTTTTTTCTAGCTGTCTGGTAAAGATAGCCTAGTGAACTAGACCAAATTCTTGCTTTGCAAAGTTTGGTCTAGGCATGCTCCATTGGAACCTCCACAGCTCCTACCAGGACTCTGGCTAGCCAATCACAGCTCTCTAGAGGGGTTTCAAACACATAAAGAGCTGTGATTGGTCCATAATGGTGGGCCAATCACGGTGCTCTATCTGCTTAGTGAACAAATCACAGAGCTTTATCCGCTTTGTGGGCCAATCGGGGCACTCTATATGCCTGGTGGGTGGGATGATGCAACAGAGTGAAACAAGAGTATGTCACATTCATTGTCCAGTGGAATGCGGAGATCATTTGAAAGACAACGGTAGAACCCGCCCCACAACCGAGAGCCATCAATGGAGCGTGGCCAGACTAATAATACATTTATTTAGTCTGACTTGCCAGGCTATGGTAAAGAGTCAGCTAGAGAAAAACCAGAGACAAGACTAAACAATTCAGTCAGAGGCTATATGCAGGATATAATGACAGAGCATACAGGCATCTGTAAAACGTGATTTTTTTTATTACTATGTTTGTAGCCTTTATAGTTTATGTTGCATTTATAACTTGTGTACTTATCTGAAGTCTTCACAAAGTCTGTCATAAATTATCTTGGTTGGGCAAATTCAGTTGACCAGATTCAACAGAAGCCCTTTTTTCAAAAGGCCCCAAAATGCTCAGGCAATCCAAGAAAGCATTATGGTTTTATTAGAACAATAAACCTTCAAAAGCACAAGCCTTTTGTGAATGTTTTGTAATGCAACTTAAACAATTTTGGGGGAATAATGCAGGTTAACTGCAATGCAAGCTTTGATTGTCCAGGTTCCAAAAGAAGGTTCATAGCAGCTGTGATGAAGCTGCTTTTCAGGTGTTGAAAACAAGCCAGACTCTTGAAAAGGCTTCAGGTGATCGGCTAAATCTGAATAGAATTTATTTTTCAGGTTACCTGGCTGCAAGTGCATGTAAAAAGATACAGTGACAGTGACACTGACGTGATCTGTTCTCTGTCTCTGCTGAAGCCACGCTCCTTGAGTTTTTAGACAAACCCTCAAAGAGGTTGTCCTTCACAGTTCCTGAGAATTGTCTGGCTACTTCTGCCTCTGCTCGTAAAGACAGAAGTTCACAGATCACGTTGTCACTCCAATTAGCCATGTCCGCTGGTTGTTTACTTACTTTCCCATGTTTACATGGTTTATATACTCTTTCCAGTTGGGGTCGCTGCACATTTGCTACGTCATTTGACATCTTCCTCTGTTGCGCCAAGGCGCAATCGCTGTTTATAGGATAGACAATTACCGCAACATTACTACCAAGCGAGGCACAACAAATAGAGCAAAATTTGCGCATTTATAAAACACACTGTTGCGGTAATGTTACGCTGATTTGCCGACACTATGAGTGCGTTTACATGCAGCCAGTAACCCTTTTAAAACCCGAATATTCACAATAACCCGGTTCCGCACGGCATTGTAAACACCGCCAAAACCCCGGATATGCTCATAACCGGGTTTTTAAAAACTCGGTTACTACACCTGGGGTAACCCTTTTCTGGGGTAACCCTTTTCTAACCCGAATCAGATTATCAATGAGAGCCTCAGCACAGGTGTGGTCCCATCAGCTTTGAAAGCAGCAGTTATCCGGCCGACCCTGAAGAAACCTGGTGCTGATGTCTCTGTGATCAAAAATTACAGGCCTATCTCTAACCTGCCTTTTACATCAAAACTGCTTGAGAAAGTCGTTTATCAGCAGCTGGTCTCACATTTAGCTGACTCTGATCTGTTCGAGGTTTTCCAATCAGGGTTCAGGTCTGGCCATAGCACAGAGTCAGCTCTACTGAGGGTCCTAAATGACATCTATCTATCACTAGATCAGGGTTCATCTGTGGTGCTTCTGTTGTTAGACCTGACAGCAGCCTTCGACACAGTCGACCACGCGATTCTACTGGATCGCTTGGAACGATGGGTTGGGATCAAAGAGTCAGCTCTGGATTGGTTTAGATCATATCTCCACAACAGGAAATTCTGTGTTAAACTGGATGATGTTTTTTCTTCTTGGGAGGGGCTCCGCTGGGGGGTCCCGCAGGGATCGATCCTTGGTCCTCTTTTGTTTGCCATTTATCTGCTACCTCTGGGGTCAATCTTTCGTAAACATGGCCTATCATTTCATCTCTATGCTGACGATTGCCAGATTTACTCTCCATTGTGTCAGGAGAAAGGTCACTCTATCCAGTCCTTTGTGTCCTGTGTTAACGAGGTGAAGTCTTGGCTAATGGCCAACGTTCTGCATCTGAATGAGGGAAAGACAGAGCTCATTGTTTTTCACCCCAACAGCAGGAATGTGGATCGTTATGTTGATCTTGGGCCTCTTTCTCCCTACTCAAAACCAGTTGTGACCAGTTTGGGGGTGAAAATTGATGCTGGGCTTAAATTTGATGCTCACATCAACTCTGTGATCCGGTCTAGTTTCTTTCACCTGAGACGCCTTGCAAAAATCAAGCCCATGCTGTCGAGAGCCCACCTGGAGCGGGTACTGCATGCCTTTGTAATTTCTAGGCTTGATTACTGCAGCTCTCTATATGCAGGGTTGTGTCAGTCATCACTGCGTTGCCTACAGGTTGTGCAGAACAGCGCAGCCAGGTTCCTGACTGGGACCAGGAAACGGGACCACATCAGTCCGGTTCTGACCTCCCTGCACTGGCTTCCGGTTTGCTATCGTTCACACTTCAGACTCCTCGTCTTTGTTTTTAATCACAGATCAATTCAAATCTGTAATTTGAATTGCTTTTATTTTGTGATTTATTCACTTTCTTTAACTTTGTACTGTGCCATGTTCAGCACCTTGGGCTTCCTGACAGGGTTGTGGAAGGCGCTTTATAAATAAAGCTTTGATTGATTGATTGAATGTTTGGTCGTGTAAACGCATATCGGGATATCCCCATCACAGCGTGTTCTGTGCATGCTCTGTTCGCAAGGAATCTTGGTCTTTTGAGTAGCAAGACATCTTGTATGCGCCAGAACACCGGAAGTAAACAACAAGTTGGGAGCGATGGCGAGTCGCGGCACAGCACCACACTTTTGGAGTGACGAGGAAACCTCTGTCTTCATCGGTCTGGTGAAAAGTATGAACATTATGTCTTTTGTTGACGGCCGAAAGTACAGAGACAGCGAAATATGACGCATATTGCGTCTTGACGTAGTCCATACGTCCTGGCGCTACCCCAGCATCCGCATTTAAATCGGGTTATGCAAGTTAGGGGTAACTCTTTCTATTTATGCTTGTAAACGGGTTATTCTGATAAACTCAGAAACCCGAATACCGACCTTAACCCGATCATAACCCGGATATTGGCTGCATGTAAACGTAGTCAGTGTGTCTAGTAAAAAGGGCTTGAGAGTCATTTTCAACCAGGGCTAAAGAGGTAAACAAATTCCCATCTGTACCGGGTCGGCCCAGGCCGGGTAGCCCCAGTCGGCCCCAGCCTGGCCCGGTTGTTTCCACGCATCCTTGCTTAGGTATGCAAGGAATGCAGTCAGAGACATTTTCAGCTTCTGGGTAATCAGCATGATAATGAATGATAATGAATTGAGCATGCCTTAAGCCCATGTGGGCTGATTCTACCCACCAATCAGAGGCTTGCTCTAATGGAAGGTGTGAATTTGCTGTCAGCAGTGGGTGTATTGGCCCTGGTGGCCTGGAGCAGACCCCCTCGAGAAGAGGGCTGAGAATGAGCCTTGGTTGGCCCGGGAAAATTCCAGGCCACCCAGATATGTAAACAACCTACGCTGCCCGGCCCGACCCGGTACAGGTGGGAATGGGCTTTAAATGAGGCCAACCTAAACGATTGAGAATTGTCAAGTCCCCAACATTCCTCCACATTCCAATGGGCCATTGTCTGTGCTCTGCACAGATAATGGCTACATTTACAAATGAAAGGCAGCTAACTGTCAGTGACTGAGTTGTTATTTTCAAACCAAGGAGCCATTTGGCTACCTCTGATGGAGCTGAGGGGGTCCGAAAAATCCTGGTAGTTCTAGTGTTAAGCTGAGAGCTACCAACCAAACTTGGTTATATACATGCATAATGAAAATAAAGAATTCAATTCAATTGAGGAGCAATTACTGTGCTCTCATACTGACTTGCCCCCCCCCCCCTTTTTTTTTTTGTTCTTCACGATGATGTCGACAAACAAAATAGTCGACAATAAATTTAATCATTGATATCATTCATTCTATGAAACGTTGTTTTGTTTCCTCCCCTTTGGTGAGATTTAGTGTTTATTTTTTATCAATTAAATTAAGATTTCGAGCATGCATGAGTAACACCAAATAGTGGTGATGTAATGGTATTTGAAGTCTGAATGTATTGAAGAGGGAAGGCAATATGTAGTTACCAGGTAGAATATCAGCAAGAGCATAAAACATTAAAATCGACGTGACAAACTAGTAGATTATGGCTTGTGAGACATGATATTAGCTGACCTCGCGGTGAAAGCATTTCCTCCAAACGTCTCTGGATCTACAGGAGAATAATCCCAACGATCAACAATAAACTGACTCGATCTGCTGAGGAAATAGATCACTGATCTTCACATCCGCTGCAGAGAACGAAGAGCGAAGCGGGCAAGACTGAAAACATCCGCTTTGGTTGTTTCTTCTAACCCCAAACGGTTAAATTAGCAGATACATATTGACTTGTGTGCTGGCGCTACTTCATCCGCATGTAAACCAACAGAGTGAACTCTGACGTTAACTTACTGTTTCAAGACGAGACGTAGCTCCACACATGCAGCGGTTTAAACCATCATGAGTGGTTGCAATCAATCAGTCCGTTATATGCTCCGTAATCCATTCGCTCCCGTCGGGGCTTTTGGCTTCCGTGTCACGCGGTGTGGTTCATAATTCCCTGATTGTCTCCTTTTTTCGTCAACAGCAAGTTATCACGTTTCCTTGTTTTGTCTTCTGCCGAGCGACTGTGTGGCGAAAAAGACTGAAAGCCCGCCCCAAGAAAAGCCCGAGCATAAATTTCTCCGTGTGCGGCGTTGACAGTTTGTGGGCGGAGCTAAACCCCCTCTCTAACGTCCTTCCGTCCATCCTGTCTGAACGGCTTTACACAATCAAAGTTGTTTACAGAATGCAGTTAAAACACAGGGTCTGTGTCAAGGGCTCTCAATCTGGTTTTAAACGTAACCATGGAGATAAACTCGGTTAAATTCCAGTTTTCCTGCAACTATTGTTCCACAAAGAAGCATCAGGGTGAACGAAAGACATTTTGCACAGTTCTGTGTGAGCAAATGGAACACAACAACTAGTTGCACGCAGACTGTGAGAAGTTAGACTTCTCTGTGAGATTAAGTTACAGATGTAGGTGGGTAATGTAAAACGCTTTGGAGTCCTCTGACTAAAAGGTGCTACAAGTACAGGGGTCTCATTTATCAAACACTGCGTAGAATCCTTACTAAAAACCGTACTGAAGCTCAGCAAAAAAAGTACTTACAACAAGTAGGTTTGTGATTTATCAAACATGGAGTACACACAGCTGCACGCAATCTCCATAAATCTTCATAAATCAGAAACTATCTAGAAAGGTTCTCAGTTGCTTTTTAGTCACATCCCGCCCTCACCACGCCCACTAACTGCCACAAATAGTCAGTGCAAAGTGCCTTGGGGATCTCATGCATATACATAAGCCGGCTGTTGCAGCACTCCGCCAATGACGATGGCGACAGTAGATCAAGGCGGACAGTGTTGGGAACGTTACTTTAAAAAAGTAATTAGTTATAGTTACTGATTACTTTGTCAAAAAAGTAACTCAGTTACTAACTGAGTTACAAGATCATAAAAGTAACTAATTACCAACAAAAGTAACTACTTAGTTACTTTTTTCATTAAAGCATGCAAGAATTACTACAATAGTAAAATATAAATGACTAATGACTGGAACATAATAAAATGTATGTCCAAATGTTTTATATATACCTGAATAATTTAAACAAATAAGCACTTAACAGGAGGAACTACTAATAGGAACATTACACTAATCTAGACTATTAAAAGGTCACTGTGTGATATTTAACAAAAACCCAATCAGCTAAAATTTAAAATTGCAAATAGAAACACCTGTAAAGGTTCCCGAGCCTTTAAATGGTCTCTCAGTCTAGTTAAATTACAGAAATAAATGTAATTTTGCACAGCATTCTAATTTTTACAGCTTCACATAATTGTGTCTTTTTAGTAGCATTTCTGTTGCTACTAATCTAGTATCGGTTAAATAAATAAATAAATATCCTTTAAAATGACACTAGAAGAGGCACAAGCCTGATGGAGGACTTAAATGTACTAACATGGGTCAGACCCAAACACAGAAGAGCTGAAGCTGGGTGGTGAACACACACAGGTAGTTCTGATAACACCTGAGCTCCATGCCGTCTGAGACTGATGCATCAGTGTTACAGCGTGACTAAAGACATGATCAGAAACAGGTTACAGCTGGATGATCTAAGAAGGCAGAAGATCAGGACGTCTGAGCGGTGAACAGGTGAGCGGACCTTCGGGACGTCCCGCTGTCACGCTAAGGGCATGGCTGCAGACCCGCAGATTCGCTGCTGCAGCAACAAATCTGCGGGTCTGCAGCCGTAGACTATTCATCACGCCTTCCTCGTTCTTCACGGGCCATGATGCTCTTAAACATCTGCCTCTTTAGCTCCTGATCAGCTGACGACAGCTTCAACACACCGCGCTGCTTAACGCACGCATTTCCTTACCAGTAACAGGAACAACATTTTGATAAAAGAAGACGTAATTAATTAGTTTGCTTGTTACAGAAAGACATATTTTTTATTAACGCGGTTATTTTAAACAGAGTTATTCCCGTTGTGTCTACAGCATGCAGTGACTGAGACCGTGAGGGTCTCCGCCCACCCGGCCAATCATCATCGTGTTTGTAAGTGTGTCACCGACACCTCTCTCTCCCTGGCTGCAGCTGAAGTGTGGCGGTCAGAAAGCCTCACGCTGCTGCTCAACGTTCGACAAGCACATAGTAACGCACAACCTTCCGTCCCCAGTAACGGGAACGGCGTTGCAACGGCGGGAAAAGTAATTGATTAGATTATTCCGTTACCTATAAAAGAACGCCGTTAGAAACGCCGTTATACTTAAACGGCGTTACTCCCAACACTGAAGGCGGATCAAGGAAGCTCAATTTCACAGAAGCAGAAATTGAGGTACTTGTGGGTGAGGTGGAGAAATGAAAGGAAGTGCTTTTGCAAAACAAATAAGAGCAAATCCACAGAGTGGCACAGCGTTGCTGAAGCTGTCAATGTTGCGAACTCTTCAGAGAGATCTGTGGCGGATTTAAAAAAGATGGTTCAATCGGGATTCAATCCCCAGACTCCCGGGTGAAAGTCACACGTGCTAACCAGTCACCCAAACAGAGATCTCCCTTATCCAAGTAGCCAGGGCGCATCATTAATCGGGTCACAGTGACAGGACACACACTATCAGTGACGCATGACATTCTGTCTCAATCTGCCCCCCGCTGATATTCTGCTTTCCGTATTCTGCGCTTCAGGCTGTGTGTGTGTGTGTGTGTGGGGGGGTTGTTTTCTGTGTGAAAATGAAGCAGTACAAGTGATAATGCTGCAGTATTTCATAATTTTATCCTTCTCAGCAGCAGCACTGCAGGGGCTGCTGCGATAAAATTGTCCATGTCCAAAGTGTCCATGTCCAAAATGTACGCAAGCAAGGTCCTTCGTCAACTTAAAGTTGCGCACATTTTTCCGCTAAGTTTTCTTTCATAAATCCCAAAGTTTGCGTGGAAAGTTGCTTACGCAGTTCCCCGACCCCGTTTCTTGCGTAAGCAAGCTTGATAAATGAGGCCCCAGGTCATTTATGATTTCTCATATGTTCTAAAATAAAATGTTTTATTTTATTTTAATTACCTTAAAAGACTCAAAGTCTCTTTTTACACTTTATATTTATTTAATCAGGATCGTTGTCAAGTCGACGCCAGAAACAATGAAACACAACTTGAATATCAGATGAACAACAAGGCTTTATTCAACCGGCATTCATACAAGTTATCAATCATGAACGAAACATTTCTCTTACCGTTGCTTATGGGTGGAGAGCTGAACACCCCAGTTAGAAAACGTAATCCATGATAGGTGAAGAACTGAACACATGTAATCCATGAACCTCGTCAGGTAGAATCCAACAAGCAGCTCTAACAGCTCTGAGCTCTGCTCTGCTCCTTATACATTCCCTGATGTGCGTGCAAAGCTGCACACCTCCACCAGGATTACCTTGATTACATCCTCATGATCACATTATGTTCGGCTCTACCATGATTATCCTCATGATAAGTGTGATTGACAAACAGTAGTGATCAATAACTTGTATAAAGCAATTATACAACAGATGACAAGTTCATTTTTATTACATCATAGTAGTGCAAGCATGGCCTTAGAGCCTTTTTGTTTCCTCCCTTTCCGGTCGGCTCACGGGTCCTTGAATGAACAAAAAAATTAATGCAAGTAAGTGGGGCTAAAAGAGCTATTTTCTAAGCTGCTTTCGCCCTGAATCGCACGTGTTGTACTTCAATTGAAATGAAAAGTAATATGTGTTTGTGTTACGTCCCCGACAGGAGATGTTAAAATGAGAAGGAGGGGGGCAACATAAGAAATGCGACAGTGGAGTTAAAATGGGTTTAATTGTTATAAAAGGTTAAAAAAAAAGTGCAAACAGATGCGAGCATTATTAAGATAATGCAAAACAACGTCAATAGAATTGTATCACAGAGTTAACCTTTAAAACGATCCCTCTGGATATCTCAGAGTTAAAACTATAAAAGTTAAAACTCTTCAACTCGAAGGGGTTGAAAACAAAATGAGGCCTGGAGGACAGCAGAACCCCTGCACTGCTGTCTCCCAGACTGCTGAAGGCACATCTTTTTTATCCCAGGTGTGGGTCATCAGTATTCAGCTCAGCTGTGCTCCTCAGCAGCCTGGAAGAGAGGAGGAGGATGGGCGATGATAGGATTTTCAAACTGGGGGGGACAAAGTTCCAATGTACCCCCCCCCCCCCACACACACACACACACACACACGCACGCACACGCACACACACACACACACACACACACACACACACACACACACACACACACACACACACACACACACACACACACACACACGCACAAACTATTGCAAGCGCCTTAACTAGAGCTCAGTCAGTTTGTGTAATTTCATCCATTACGTAAAAACTAACACTTTTATATACGTTTTAGAAGCCATTATGCAGTGGAACGCTGGCAACAACGCTCTGCCTGATCAACACTATAAATGATAAATGATCCGCACTTGTATAGCGCCTCTCAGAATAAGGACTCCAAAGCGCTTTACACTACAGTGTATCATTCATCCATTCACACACATTCACACACTGATGGTGATAAGCTACGATGTAGCCACAGCTGCCCTGGGGCGCACTGACAGAGGCACTCCACTGTTTAATTCAGTCATTTGTTATTCTTCCAATCAATTACTAACCAAAACCTCATGCTTTATGCAAAACATTAAATGATTTTCAGCATACCAATCTTTATGGAAAACATAAAAGCCCTAAAAAACTGCACATAAAATATATTTAAAAAACAATATTCACTTATCACTTAGAGCAGTAGTTCCCAAACTTTTCAGCCTGACCAACAGATGTTCCTTCGTATTTTTACGTTATTTAGAAATTTTCATTATATTTGGAATGTTTTTATTTATATATAAATATATAAATCTCTTTTTAAATTTTATATTTTACTTTTTTGTATGATTATGTGGCACACTTTAACTTCCATATATAACGCATCAGCATCTGCCTCTTTTTTACGGCTTTTTTTTTTACATTGTCGCTACGTCTATCATGTTAGCGGTGTTTTTACCATCATTTCTACATCCATCACGTCCCAAAGAAGGTTGAACAAACATCAAACCCAACGTTTGGAGCTTGTAAACTCTGTCTGATGCTGCAGCTGCGTCAATCTTCCCGACTGGATGAGTTAATTTCTTCATCAGAGTCAATATTCTGCTTCATAATCAGAGTCAGTCATTACCAGACAAAGTGATCAGTCAACAAAGACCAGATCTGCCAGCAATTATACGTTTTATCTAATATTTGCTCTCTTCATGCTGCACGCATCTCCTCCTCTCCCCGTTTGGGATCCTCTCAGCAGGAGGCATTTTTCAAACTCTAAAAACTCCCAAACTTTGCTCAGCCTGAAGGTTACACATCTCCACTATTTTCTGGTGCAAAGTAGTAACTTCATGAGGGATCATATTTGTAGATGAGACTTGTTAAAGTCAGCAATGAGGCTTTGGCGCTTATAACGAGTAAGTCCCAACACTGACAACAAAGTACAGAAACTAGAACCAACATGCATAAACAGACAGACCGGTCCCGCCTGCTTACACTGTTGGTCTTTTTTAAATACGCAGTAATCGTTGCTTGCCTTTTTTGCTTCATCCTGCATCCTAGCAGCAACCACTTTGGCGCCTCTGGAGTCTGTGTTTGTTTACGTCATGCTGCATTCAATGTAACTGGAAAAAGGAGCTTCAAGCGCTTAACCTCCGATTTTTTTTTCTTTCTGGCCTTAGTTGGGGGGGACGGATCGGGGTTGATCTGACAGATCGTTCATGTCGGTTCATTTTCTTTAATGTTTTCTGTCTTTTATTTGCGCCTGATGCGTTTCGCTGCTGTGGAGCGGGGCACATCACCTTGTCCTCCGACGCACTGAAGGAAATGAACGATCGCGTGTTAAATATTTTGGCAACACCTGATTGTTACTGTGGCCGTGCTCAGGAGGCAGATCCGACCGCAAAAACAGCAGAGTGCTCCCTGCTTGGCGGCCGCATCAGTGATCAGTGCGTCAGAGGACAAAGTGTGCCCCGCTCCACAGCAGTGAAACACATCAGGCGCAAATAAAAGACAGAAAACATCAAAGGAAATGAACCGACATGAACGATCGCGTGTTAAATAATTTAGCAACACCTGATTGTTACTGTGGCCGTGCTCAGGAGGCAGATCCGACCGCAAAAACAGCGGAGCGCTCCCTGCTTGGCGGCCACATCAGTGATCAGTGCGTCGGAGGACAAGGGTATGTGCCGCGCTCCACAGCAGCGAAACACATCAGGCGCAAATAAAAGACAGAAAACATTAAAGGAAATGAACCGACATGAACGATCGCGTGTCAGTACCGACGCACTGGCAAAGCGCGTTGCCCCCCCGAGCGCAGGAGCTTGTCACCTGCTGACAGCAGGCTGCTGTCTTTTCCGAGGGCTGCATCTTGCCGGTCATTATCACGTGACAGCGACTAGTCAACGACAGGCATAAAAAGTCACTATAGTGAAGTCGACTAGTTCATACAACCCCTGCTACTGCTCCCCAGAGTGTTCTGCAGCATAATCAGCACATTCTCTTTGAACTTGATATCAAATTTTTGCCTCCTCTTTGTCTCCGCACGGTTAAATTTACCCTCGCGGTCTATCACTGGCAAATCAAAAGTGAGACGATGACACAACCGCCCCCTGTAATTGCTTGTTACCACATTCCACCCGGCCACAATAAGAGACCGGCCATTATTCACCTCCGCCGACTCCGACGCCGGCCAAAATTGGAGACCCGGCCTTTAATTGAATACCGGGCTGTATTAGAGGATTTATGGTATGCACATCCAAACCAATGGGGTGGGGGGTGGGGGTGGGGGGGGGTAGCCCCTGCTCTTCCTGGGGTGCTCCCGAGAAGGTGAAAAGACCACCAACACTAGCCCGCTGAATGCAACACTATAAAATCAACCAGGTCCCTCCCTAAAGAGGAAGGTTTTCTGAGCCTGCCTGCGTGGGTCATCTCTGGATCCACCATTTCCACTCCTCACACTGGGCTGGATCAGGCTCGTAGGTTTCTGAGAGCCCAGCCAGTAGTGGATCCTCTGGCGGGGCGGGGCCTCCAGAAGCACCCGCCAGTCATCCACGAAGCCACCTGTCGCTTAAAACCTTAAAACAAAATAAAACACCATTAAAATACCACCACCAAGGGATTGTACATTCCTTCACGGTCTGCTGTAGTTAAAAATGCTCCCAGACGAGCCCCCATTTATGTTATGTCCCCGACAGGAGGTGTTAAAATGTGAAGGAGGGGGCAACATAAGAAATGCGACAGTGGAGTTAAAATGGGTTTAATTGTTATAAAAGGTTAAAAAAAAGTGCAAACAGATGCCGAGCATTATTAAAGGGGCATTATGGAAGTTTGACAGCCAAAACCTGTATAGAAATAATAAATTTCTTCTTCATACATTCTCCTGCAATGCCCTGGTCCTGTAGAATGAGCTCTGGCATTTTTACTGTGATTGCCTGTTTTTCTGTAAAATCTCAGAAAAAGAGAGCTGCTTGGGTCGAGCAGGCTGCTTCATGCGCGTTCACGCTCAGGCATAGCCCGTAGCATTTGATATTTGTAGCTTTAGCATCAGAGAGAGAGGTAGTGCCACTTTGTCGCTGTTCCTAACACCTAGTGACAAACCTAGCTACATTTCTGAGGACCCTTAGCTACTTTCTGTAGAACTTTCTTCTAGATATTTCCTGCAAATTAGCAACAAAATAGCCATTTTCGCTCCAAACCGTTCCTTGAACGTTGTTTCAGCTGTCATTAAGGATATAAATGTTACAGATGTAATAGATGTCACTGGCACTTTAGCTCACCTAGTAAGACATCGGACTTTTGTGCAGTAGACCTGGGTTTGATTCTGGGTGTGAACATAGTTTATTTAGAGTTTCTGTTTTACATTAATGGTATGTTTTTTTACAGTAAGATGCTCAAATTTTTATTTGAGACTCGCTGAACTGCATTGAATTCACAGATAAAAAAGATGTGGGTTCAACTTTCATTTTGGAACAATTTTTCAAGAGCATGCAGGAGGACTGACCCATCTTAAACCTTTGTCGGCTGTGCTGAAGAGAAAGGTACAGAACCAAATTATTTAATTAATTAGCTGCGCGTTCTCCTGTTCTCTGTCCTCCGGGCCACACACACACACACACACACACACACACACACACACACACACACACACACACACACACACACACACACACACACACACACACACACACGACTGTCTCAGCTGTTATTTTCGTTAAGGAGTGTGCACGTACAGCATGCGTGCCTCGTGCACGAGCCTACTAATGAAGCTGCCGTTACGCTTTTGGCCTGAGGGGGCAATCGCGAGCATAAAAATTCAGAACTCCATAAAGTCCCTTTAAGATAATGCAAAACAAAAAAAACAAACAAAAAAAAAAATCAAAAAGGTTAACATTAAAAGAGCAGTTACCAACATTTAAAACACCTGGTTAAAACTTATTTAAAGTTTCACCAAAACAGAATGTGTTTCAAAATCCACAAAGTTGATAAAAAATCCACAAAGTTGATAAAAGTTCTAAAACAATCTATTGACATAAAACACCTGGTTAAAACTTATGTTAAAAGTTTTACCGGAACAGAAAGTGTTTTAAAACCAAAGTCAATTAAATTGTATCACAGAGTTAACCTTTAAAACGATCCCTCTGGATCACTCAGAGTTAAAACTATAAAAGTTAAAACTCTTCAGCTCGAAGGGGTTGAAAACAAAATGAGGCCTGGAGGACAGCAGAACCCCTGCAGTGCTGCCTCTCAAACTTCTTCTTCTTTTGTCATTTAATTGGCGGGTGGCAACCAACTTTCAGGTGCATTTCCGCCACCTACTGAATGGGAGTGTGAGTCGAAGTGGGGAGTATCCTACTAAAAAATAATATTTAAAAAAAAACAACTAAATTCTATTAAGTATTCCACTTTTCCTCAAAAAGCAAAACCACTATTCCCCCATTTAACAGAATATTCAAATCATATTTCTTATATCCTTTAACTTTTAATTTTTCAACTAACATTTTCCTATTCCCCACATATTTTCTACAAGAGCATAATACATGTTCTACTGTTTCTCTATCAAGTCCACAGTCACACATACCGGTATAATGCCATCCAAGAATAAAAAGCGTACTGTTCAAAGCTGTATGTCCCATTCTCATCCTTGATATTACTTACTTGATTTCTGTTACTCGTTTGAATGACTTCCATTCTTCCAACCTTTGCCTTTAATTTGTATAAATGTCTTGTAGCGCAGACAATCTACATACTAGAATTTAACGCTGTGCTATTCAGCTTGTTAGATTCTGAGGAAGATCAAACAAATATATAAATATATATAATATATATATTCACGGATATATTTATATAATCCATAGAAGTTCATATACCAACTGGCTTGGTCTATGATCTTTAATCCAAAGATTAATATTTAATTTAAGAGATTTAATTAATATCTAAAGTTTATTTATTAAATCAGAAGACTTAAAGAAATCTTTGCTCGTTCAATGACCAAAGAAGAATCAGGTTTAAAAAGTTAAGAATTTATTACTAACAATTTAAAGATGACAATTTAAAAGACAATTCAAAAATGACAATTTATAAAACTTTGATATTAAAACTTGGTATTAAAAGCAACCTGTGTCTGGATGAGGACTAAAATGAAATGCGTGTGTTGGATGTGTGAATGGAATCTCAGGTTTCTTTCAGAGAGAGAAACACATTCTGGGTGAAAGAGTTTGTTTTGCAGTTTGTTATTTCTTAAAGAGAACAGCATACGGACGCAATCTGTGTTTTCCCTCACTGAACAGACGACCCTCTGTGTGGATCCGGAGGTCAAGGGAGGATGTTGTCAGCCTCTGGGTACTCAGTCCGGTAGGGAAGACCCGAGTGGTACCGACTCTTTGGTCCAAGAGTTGCCGTTGGTACACAGGTGTTGAGTTTGCATCTTAAATTTACTCTGAAGGAGTTTGCATCAGCTGGTTGCAGGTGGCGTTTATTGGAGCAATTCTATAGGAGTGACAGAACAGCTTAGTGGAGGCTTTGAGTGGCCGTCTCGATCCTCTGGGACTCTCATGCCACGCAGAGCTTTTTGGTCAGAAACCACCTGACGTTGAACAATCAGAGATATGAAGGACTCTGAGCAAGGCTGATGCGATGTTCCAGATGAAGGCAGAAGGAGTGAGGAAGCATTCCCCACGCCGGTGAAGTCAGGATGATATCCTGAGGAAGTTGGTGAAGTCAACAACTGTAGATCATTGCAAAGTATATCCTCGTGAAGGTAGCTATTTCAATAGCAGTTGATCATTGATCATTAATAATTAGTAATTGCAAAAGGATAAAGCAGCCTGTGTTCCCTCACAGCGCAGAGCAGGATGTAGAAGGACGACCAGCCGGCAGGATCAGGTCACCGGTGACTTTCAGGCGACCCTTCAGCGCAGCAGGATCAGGACATCCAGAACCACGAACCAGAGCTCCAGGCAGTAGGCAGCATCAGGTCAGCGAAGCACAGAGGTGCCCCAGGTAGCGAAGACCAATGGTGAAGCTCAGGAGAGGAGAGGAGCAGACACAGCACGTGAGGGTAGACACACGAAGATTGCGTCTGATGCAAATCAACAAACAAAAATAAACCTGGCACTATGAGTACCTGCATGTTTGAGGTGAAGCAATTATGTGAATTACCATTTTAAGTGAAGAAATGCATGCAATACCTTCGTGTAATGGAAACAGTGATGCAAAAAGAATGAAATTAATAAAACCCTATACTGGTATGGGAGAAATCACTGCACTAATTAAATTCTTTATCAAAATGAAGGGCGAAAATTGGTTGTAGCCCATTAAGGTAAATTAACCAAGTTAATCATAAAGTTTTCAAAACTTAATTACCGTAGTAAAAGTCTATAAAAAAGATAGATATGTAAGTGTCAAAGAGCACTAAAAATGTAAATCAGTGAAGTTAGTAACCCCTACATGAGACTCAGGATTAGTAAAACTGAAGCATAAAAATGAACTGAAATCAGTTATCAAAGATTAAACTTCAAAGTTATCAAAATCACTAGAATTTTAAGAATAAAGGAAAAATTGAATTTGGATCAACATAACAGGTAGTGGAGTTACTCACTTCGAACTGTTATGAACATAAATCATTTGATTATGGAAAAACCACAGCACGACCACAGCCACAATCAACTAAGTCTGTATGATTTGTTTAGACATGAATTCATTCACGCACACACATACACTCAACAGGACTTACGTGACCTGAATCAGAGAACCCAGCGAGAGCGGACGGAAGTTCACCCCCCTTTCGGCATGATTCGAGTTGGGTAGTCAGCTATATTGCTATATTGGTTATAATAACATCCAAATTAGTGGAACCTTTGTGAGGTTTGACTTTGGTCTCGTGCAGGGGCGTCGGATTGGGGGGGGGGAGGGTTCCATTTACCCAGGGCCCACTGCAGGGAGGGGCCCTGAGACAGCTTTGAATAAAAATGTTTTATTGTTGTTTTTTTTCCCCCAACTTACTTAATGTCTTAATAAACTTCCCTTTACCTGGATAAAGGGGTTAAGAAACAGAATTTCGCCTTAAAAATAATAACTGAATAATCTCTGAGGCATCTATCACCCCTTAAAAATGTGCAAAGTGGTTTAGTCCACACCAGCGGCCAGGGGCTGCACGGCCGCATGTACAGCTATGAGACATCGCAGATGCCGACAGCCAGAGCTGGAGGCAGGAGAGTCAGTCATGTCTTTTCCCAGGAAAGGGAAATCTGGCTTCCAGAAAAGAAAAGAAAAGAAGGAGAAAAAGTTAATTGAACAGAAGCAAGTATTGACTAGGTTATTCAAGAAGGAAGGTGAGCAGCAGCCAGCAGCAGAACACAGTTTTAGCTGATATTAGCTAGCTCTCAGAAGCTGCATTCATGTTAAGTGTTCAGTGTTAAACACCTTTAGTTTCACCATCAAGATCAAATATAAATTAATTAGTGTTATCAGTGAAAACACTAATTAATATATATATATATTAATCAGAATTATTATCGCAGGCGGCCGGCCGCCCGCCGCCAATTAATTCGCGGACCTAGCAGTGAAAACAGGTTCACTCTGTGTGGATATTTCAGCTCCTTCCCAGTCATGGAGCAGGACAAACTTGGTATCGATGGATTCGTGGTGTAACGTGAGGAAATATGGGTTTTCTATCACAAAGGTGGTGTTGGACTCAGCTGTGTCAAAGCTGGGTCGCTGAGAACTTTCACCCACAGATTAAGACCTGAACGCCAGCGAGTCTGGGAGGAAACCATAACATCAACCACCTGCAGTCTACCAGAAGATGTGTTTACATGAGTTGTACCCAGACCAAGTCAAAACATAAAGTTTAAACTTCTTTTTCTTGATTTTAATGTTAAAATAACCATTATCATTTTGCTCATTATAAATGTGTTTAATCAAATGAATGGTTCTTATGCTTTGGGGTAATTATAATGGATTAATGAATCCACACTTAAGTAGATAATGTTGAATGTGTGGTACTGACCTTCACACTCAAGCACACAAACATTCACACACACCCACACACATCTTGCCCACAGTAAACTCCAGACACATTTGATGACGCACATGTTTTGCTTTGAGAAGAGAAAGGTTTTTGGTAAGTTTCAGTCTTTTGTAGGCAGTTCGTGTTGGACAACGAGAGAGAACAGACCTGAAAACCAAAGGGGGGGCAGAGCCTGTTGGCTCGTTCTTCCCCCCTTTCACGCTGTTTCTGCCACGCCAGGCAGAATAGCTGAATCGCAACTTCTAACGCAGACTCATTACCGAGTCTTTTGATTCCTGAGTGAATTAACTTAAGAAAGCGCGTCGACAAAACGCTTTACCATCAACGTGTACCGAGGACAACTCTGGACCGGGTCGCAGCGCATCTTTGTCTTCTCTGCCAGCCAAGGTGCCCTGGATGAAACATCCTAAGGTGACGCCCCGGATCCGAAAGAGGGTCCAAAAGAATTCGGTGAGACAGAACACGGTGTTTAGCGTTTTGATGCATCTTTTCCAACTAAGAGCCTAAGTTTATTCAAACCATCACTTTTCACTCAGACACCTGGTTCTTCCTGAAGCAAAATCAGATGCACTCACGCACCCATCCCAGCTCATATCACTCTCACCATCACAACATTCTCAATCTTCATAAATTCATCAGAAGGTCTATTTGAGCCAGAACAGCATATCAACTGTTAAAGAGATTGTCCCACAAAGTTACTAATGTTGATTGTATTTCCTGTTTGTCAATTTCAAAATCATTAGTTTAATTTGAAGAATTAAAACTTTTAAACGTCAAACTGGTTTCCTCATTGAACTGAAACACAGACACTCAGATATTATCGGCAGTTCATGGATGAAAACAACCTTTGAGTCTTCTGAACAATATAAAATTTGGTTATTGATTTATTAAAATTAATATTCCGAATTAATACGTAGCATGGTTCCTCTTTCATAAAAGAGCATAAATCCATAACGCTACAGTGGTAATCTCAGGAATGTGAAGCTGCCACTGTTTTTCGTATAGCATGATGACACTGGTGTTAGAGGATTGTAATTGACTTGGTTAGATATTTTAAGCCTATTTTAAATTTCTTTATATTTGATCTTGAAAACGGACAATCTTATAATTTGGCTGATAATGCAGGGATTATAAAATTTAGAGTACATTACATTCACAGAGAGAACCTGGTTTATTTCATGTCATATGTATTTAATATATCAATACATATCAGCAAAGCTTAACATCATGAACCATGACAGACCTGACTGAAGAGCAGATGAAGATATCATGCCAGGCACTGATGAGAAAACATTACAAGGATCTCACAGCTGAATTTGAGAACGAGATGCTACACCTGAGAACAATATATGGTGCCACATTTCCACACATTTGGTCTCCTCTTGAGCTGCTTAATGCCATCTACAGGATGCAATTACAGAGCATTTTTGGAGAAGTTTGTATTGGACTGAGGATATTTTGCACACTACCTGTGACTGTTGCTGGGGGTGAACTGGCTTTTAGCAAACTGAAACTGGTGAAAAATTATTTGAGATCAACAATGTCCCAGGATAGACTGAACAGCCTAGCTCTTCTTCCTATTGAAAGCCAATTAGCCAAAGGATTGGACTTTAAAGATCTCATAAGTGATTTTGCTAACATGAAGACCCGTCAGTGGGCATTTACTGGAGAATAAATTCCAGGATTTTTGTTTGAACACATTGTTGGCAAACAAAAATAATTATATGTGAAGTCTGGGCATTTCACTTTTATTATGCTGGCATTTGTATTTGCTCAATATAGAGGTTAAACTAAGATCATATTTATTATCTTGTCTTATAGCATGACAAAAAATGTGTAAGAGAGATATTAAGTAATTGAGCATGGGGGCCCACCTAGAAGACTTGTACCTAGGGCCCAGAATTTGGTGCTATGCCCCTGGTCTCGTGGACCCATAAACAGATGGGAACTTTGTTACCTTTGGTGATCTTGATCAGATACACGACCGGAGAGAGTGGTTGAGTTGTCAGGTATGGACCTGACCTTTCCTGCAAAAGGTTATTAACCAGTTTACCAGAGGTGACTTTTGTGTGACCAGAATTAGGAGCAAATTTGAGGTCAGAATGAGAGACCCTCAGATCATGAGGAGTCATATTGCCCCCTGCTGGTTTCTTCAGATTTATCTGTGGAACATAAAAGACAGCATGCAGATTTTTGTTAAGGCTCTGCATAGCCTGCTCACTAGTGAAAGCCACAGCGCCACCAGACTGAACTGGCTGGAACAGCAGGAGATGGTTGGACATCAAGCGATCTGGGAGTCCTTCGAGTGAGACACCTGAAAAGGACCCCGGCTCATACGGTCGTATCAGAGGAGGCTGCTGGGAAAGCACAGCCACATTTAGGATCAGACACAGACATGTGACTAGCAAGAGAAACATTGTCTGTCCTGAAGACTGAAACCAAGAATGATTTAGGCTATAGACAGGTGCAGGTGCCTTATGGGGGTCCGGAGCAGATGTGCTCTCTGGAGGGACCCGGTCGACACACAGGTGTGATCAGAGAGATCAGGTTCAGCCAGTAGAGGTACAGGGCGACATCCGACCCCCCTTTTGGTAGGTAAGTCACCCACCTGAGGTTTAGAGGTCATCAGCACAAGCTGTAATGGAGTAAGGTCAGTGATGGCGTCGGTCCCCCTTCTGGTAGGTAGTGTTCCCACCGCAAAGTACTGGGCTTCAGCTGGAGTCTCTGTGCCACCATCAACCCTCCCTGTGGCAGGTGGTGTCCCCACTGCAGGGTGAGGAGTCTCAGGCGGAGCGTCGCTGCAAGCATCAGCTTCCCCTGGGTCAGGTGGCTTTCCCAGCTCAGGTAGGAGTGGTTCTGCTGCAGGGACCACACAGGCTCTGTGGACATCAATGATCTTAGAGGTACAGGATTCCCCAGTCAGTCCGGCGCTGTTGTGGTCAACAACACCTGAAAGAGGAATGACATGAACACAAGAGAAAGCATGCAGCTCAGGAATGCAGTCAAACTCCAGAGGAGGATGTAGATGAGTTTTTGGCTCAGAAAGGTGCAAGATCATCCTGCTGATAGCAGGGTCCTGGAATTGAAGACTGACAAGGTCTTCGTCTTCGTCTTCGTCTTCCTCCGCTTATCCGGGTCCGGGTCGCGGGGGCAGCATCCCAACTAGGGAGCTCCAGGCCGTCCTCTCCCCGGCCTTGTCCACCAGCTCCTCCGGCAGGACCCCAAGGCGTTCCCGGACCAGATTGGAGATGTAACCTCTCCAACGTGTCCTGGGTCGACCCGGGGACCTTCTGCCGGCAGGACATGCCCGAAACACCTCCCCGGGGAGGCGTCCAGGAGGCATCCTGACCAGATGCCCAAACCACCTCAACTGGCTCCTTTCGATCCGGAGGAGCAGCGGTTCTACTCCGAGTCCTTCCCGAATGTCCGAGCTCCTCACCCTATCTCTAAGGCTGAGCCCGGCCACCCTACGGAGGAAACTCATTTCGGCCGCTTGTATCCGCGATCTCGTTCTTTCGGTCATTACCCAAAGCTCATGACCATAGGTGAGGATTGGGACGTAGATTGACCGGTAAATCGAGAGCCTGGCTTTCTGGCTCAGCTCCCTCTTCCCCACGACAGATCAACTCAGCGTCCGCATCACTGCAGACGCCGAACCAATCCGCCTGTCGATCTCCCGATCCCTCCTACCCTCACTCGTGAACAAGACCCCGAGATACTTAAACTCCTCCACTTGAGGTAGGACCTCTCCCCCGACCCGGAGGTGGCAAGCCACCCTTTTCCGGTCGAGAACCATGGTCTCAGATTTGGAGGTGCTGATCCTCATCCCAGCCGCTTCACATTCGGCCGCGAACCTACCCAGCAAGAGCTGAAGGTCAGAGCTGGATGAAGCTAGGAGGACCACATCATCCGCAAAAAGCAGAGACGAGATTCTCCTGCCACCAAACTCGACACACTCCACACCACGGCTGCGTCTAGAAATTCTGTCCATAAAAGTGATGAACAGAACCGGTGACAAAGGGCAGCCCTGGCGGAGTCCAACCCTCACTGGGAACAGGTCCGACTTACTACCGGCTATGCGGACCAAACTCACGCTCCTCTGGTAAAGGGACTGAATGGCCCTTAACAGAAAGCCACCCACCCCATACTCCTGGAGCGTCCCCCACAGGGTGCCCCTGGGGACACGGTCATAAGCCTTCTCCAAATCCACAAAGCACATGTGGATTGGTTGGGCAAACTCCCATGCCCCCTCCATCACCCTTGCAAGGGTATAGAGCTGGTCCACAGTTCCACGGCCAGGACGAAAACCACATTGCTCCTCCTCTATCTGAGATTCAACTATCGATCGGACCCTCCTCTCCAGTACCTTGGAGTAGACCTTTCCAGGGAGGCTGAGGCGTGTGATCCCCCTATAGTTGGAACACACCCTCAGGTCACCCTTCTTAAAGATGGGGACCACCACCCCGGTCTGCCACTCCCTAGGAACTGCCCCCGATGACCACGCAATGTTGTAGAGACGTGTCAACCATGACAGCCCTACAACATCCATAGCCTTGAGATACCCAGGACGAACCTCATCCGCCCCCGGGGCTCCGCCGCTGTGTAGTTGTTTGACTACCTCAGCAACTTCTGCCCCCGAGATCGGACAGTCCATCTCCAGGCCTCCCAGCTCCGGCAGAGCTTTGACCACGTCCCGAGAGCAGTGGGGGACATTGAGTCCGAGTGGGCCTTGTTCCACTCTGCGATTGTCGAGGCGGCTGTTGCTAGCTGTGGTCGTAAGGTGGCCGGTGCCAGTCGTGGTGCAACCCCCGTACCCGCTGGTGGACACCAGAGGTTCGGGGAGCCGTCAAGCTGAAGAAGGAGGCCTACAGGGCGTGGCTGGTCAGTGGGTCTCCAGAGGCAGCAGACAGGTACCGGATAGCCAAGCGGGGTGCAGCAGTGGCAGTTGCCGAGGCAAAATCTCGGGCGTGGGAGGAGTTTGGTGAGGCCATGGAGAAAGACTATCGATCGGCTCCAAAGAGGTTCTGGCAAACTGTCCGGCGCCTCAGGAGAGGAAGGCAGCAACTCGCTCACACTGTTTACAGTGGGGATGGGGAGCTGCTGACGTCAACTGAGGCTATAGTCGGACGGTGGAAGGAATACTTTGAGGAGCTCCTCAATCCCACCAATGCGCATTCCGAGGAGGAACTGACAAGGTCATTTACAGAAAAGGCAAGTTGAACAGACCCAAACCCATCAGATGGTTGAAAGCTGGACGCATCATCAGGGGGCCACAAGGGTTTGAGGGACCATGATGTGTCCACACCTTTACCTTGATTGGCAAGTGGGTCTGTCAAGTTGTTGAGATGACAGTTGAGGAAGTTCTCTGGTGGAAGTCGAGTTTCAAAGCTGAGTTTCTGGCCACCGATGTAGCTGGAAAGGTGTTTACCTCTTCACATGGTGGAAAGACAAAGATTATAGCAATCAGGATATTTTAACACAAGTTGTTGTTCGTCTCGCTCGACTACCGTGGTAGGACCATCAGCTACGTTAGAGAAATCAACAGAATGTGACTCTGATGAAAGCTGAATCTGTGGTGGCAAAAATTCTGGGCTAGGTGGTGAACACGATGTTCCCCCCTGCTCAAAGCTACCAACCGTTAGACAGTGGAGGTCAGGTCAGGAGGCAGAACCATGAGCAGAGGTTCTCCAACCCCTGACCAGAGTCGTCGTCCCTCGTTCTCCCCCCCCCCCCCCCCTTCCATCAATGAAAGCATCAATGCGCCTCAGAAAGTCCATGCCAATGGTGAGAGGCATGGTTCCACTCTCAGAGATGTACACGGGGTGTGTCAAGCTCATGGGCCCGATCGTGAACTGGAGCAGAGTCTTGGAAGACAGGAGCACTGTAGAATCAGAGAAAACACATATAGTTAATGCACAGGGAATCAGTTCTGGAGGACGCAGAGGTGATGACACTGAATTATTCAGCTTCCGTTGCCCTACGTAGGAAATTCAAGCTCAGCTGGGATAATGAGAAAATTCTGTACCTAGGAATATATCTAACAGCGGCCCTCTCTGGGCTCTTCCAGGCAAACTACGAGTCAATATCTGCGTGTATAAAAGCTGATCTGCACAGATGGAATCTGGTCCCTTTCCTGAGTCTCAGTTCCAGGGTAACAGCAATCAAGATGAATGTGCTCCCCAGGCTGCTCTACCTCTTTAGAAATTTGTCAATAGATGTGAGTGACCACCAAGTTCACTGAATGGGATAAATGGATAACCAGATTTATCTGGCAAGGCCAAAAGCCAAGGATTAAGTACACCACCCTCCAGCTTTCCAAAGAAAAGGGAGGACTGGGTCTCCCCTGCCTCAGGAACTATTACTACGCAGCTCAGATAACCCCCCTTCTAGTCTGGTGTGACAAATCATACGTGGCTAGGTGGAAGGAACTGGAGTCTTACTTATCAGTCCGCTTCCCCCTACAGGCTGCTATTGCAGACAAGGGTCTAATGTGCCAGCTGGAAGGGCTGGGCAACCCCTGGCTGGCCCACACCCATCAAGCTTGGCAGAAGGGAATCAACATTTGTGAGAAGATATAAGAAGATTCTTTGACCTCCTGACCTTTCAGGCCTATTGTTCTTTGACCCCCTGACCTTGCCCCCCCCCCTTCCCTAGCATCAATCAAATTGACAGGTCTATTGTTCAATGACCAGATGGCCTTGCCCCCCCCCCCCCCCCTTCCCTAGCATCAGTCAAATGGACAGGTGTATTGTTCAATGACCAGATGGCCTTGGCCCCCCTTCCTTAGCCTAATGGATGTAATGGTGCGTGACGTTTCCTTTTGTGTTAGCTAGGGCTGCAACAACAAATCGATAAATTAGATGAAAATCGATTACTAAAAGCGTTGGCAACGAATTGTGTTATCGATTCATTGTGTCGCACAACTCTCCCAAAAGCGCCCCCCCTTCCCGCCCGCCGTTGCGCGCAGAGCAAGTCAGATCAGCGCGAGGGAGAGCCGGCAGATCAGCGCAAGGTTCGCGCTGCTGCGAACCGGTTCCGCCCAAGGCCGGATTAACTGGGCAATTGCCCAGGGCCCATGAACTCTAAAGGGCCCAGGGCACGAGCACAATACTGTATCTATAATTTCCTGCTTTATGAGGACTATGGTGACCGTACGTTCCGTTTTCCCCGGACTTGTCCACTTTTCACTCTCTGTCCAGGCGTCCGGACTGCGGGTTCTTGTATTGATGAAAATGTCCGGCTTTTCATCCAGGAGCAGGGATCGAATTATGGGGGAGCTGTATATCCTACACATCCAGGGGAGCCGGAAAAAAGTTTTCTATATTATATCATTTTTGGACTCTTTTGAGCAGAGAGCGGCACAGCGCGTTGTTGCACAGCGATCCAGGCAGCTGCTTCCAACGTACGGTCCATTCTCAGAGTGGCGCAACAAAAAAACTATAATTAGCACACGATTGTTCATGTCTGCACATGTTCTCTATTTTCTGTCTTATTTGTGCCTGAAGCGCGCTACTGCGGAGCTCATCACCTGTGCTGTGGTGATGTCACCTCACGCAGCATCGAAAACGCGCTCTGCGCTTTGCGGTCAGGAGATCCCTCAGATCTGCTCAAAAGTAACTGATGAGGTAAAAAGGTAAAAATCCAGGCAACAGATTTTCTGGAGAATTAAGAGGAGATGCAGGAAGATGAGAGACAGACAGGACAGGAAAATAGTTAAATAAAAACAAGAAAACAAAACAAAGTGTTGAAAAGTAAAATGTAGGTAGATTTATCTCCACTACACGTTTTTACCAGTAAAAAACAATAAGTTATACACATGTCATATTTATACATCTGATAGAATTCAGATCACCTTCAAAACTCAGTCACACACCCAGGGCCGTTTCAAGGCATTTTGGGGGCCAAGGCAAAATGCCCCCCCCCCCCCCCCCCCATAACTGGGCTCCCCAGAAGCCTCTGTGTAATTTATACCCTCTCCAGGAGTGTTAGTTATACAGTGTTTATAAAAAACCCTCAGGCATTACTGACATGTTCTAATATTATCAGATGAAAAACTAAATTATCAGACATGCTGTCTCATCTGCTTCATTTCTAAACTTGCAAAAAGTAACAAAACCATGTGAAAGCCACTATTTGTGGATTCTCTGAAAGTTTCCATGGAGTGTGTGACAACTTATTTTTTCATTGATCCTATCGTCTAATCTCACAGCTGAAACAAGCATCCTTAATAATCTGTGCACAGGAAGCTTACCAATGCTGTAGTAAAACAAAAGGAATAATAATTTATTATTAATAAAACCTTGTTGCAGCACTAAAGCAGAAAAATGAGATTTTGCATTAACTATGCAAAATATTTACATATGAATTGTTTTAGAGCCCTTTTATTGGCAGAATCTGATATCAATTTAGTTCTTACAAAAAATGGGTCCCAACATGGTTTGTGTGGCATTGCCATGGTGTGACGTCATAGGCACAGATCCCCTGTCCTCTTGTTTGGAAATGGAAATATGGTCACCCTATTAAACAAACTGTCCACCCGGGCTTTTGCGCTGCACAGAGACGCTTCGCTGCCTACGACTGAACGTCAGTTGAGAGTCAGTCTCATACAGACTGACCAATGAAGAGAGGGCCTCAAGTTAAGACCCTCTCCTCATTGGTCAGTCCACACGAGGTGGGTCAAAGGTTACTCTGGGCGGGTTACGTGTTGTCAGGCATTCAAGTATTGAGTATATTTACTGCATATTACAGTAAAATATTCTGTATGTGACCACATTATGGTGATCCTTGGGTCGTGATGATGGAGCCCTTGAATATTGTTGCCCAGGGTACAACAAAGTGTTAATCTGGCCCTGGTTCCGCCATCACATTCCCACAGAAACTGGTTGATCACACCGGGGCCAGACCACTAGCATGTGGTTTTACAACCACAATGTCCTCGGAAGCAAAAACGCTTTTAAAAGGGAGGGAGGAGTCCTAACTGTTGCTGCAGGCGTGTTGTGTGAGAGTGCAGTTATATACTGGTTAATATATTTTTGGGTTCAGTTGCTTTCATGTGGCCTAATGTGAGTCTATTTGGGATCATTGGAATGATCAGCAGCATTTCTTGATGTGACTTTATGGCAGTTACCCAGGGCATCATCACAAGGAGGATGGCATTCATTTACTTTTGTTTTATTTGGTATTTTTTCAGTCATTTTTGGAAATAGTGATTAATTTTGATTAATTCACAGCCAATGTTTAATTACATTTAAAAATTAGTTGTTTGACATCCCCAGTTATAATAAATGTCAACAGATGAGATCAAACAAAACAGATGAGAATTGCCCTTAAGCTGTTTAACTTGGACCAAGCATTTTAGGTCACAGATAGATGTAGCTTAGGGTCTCTGTCTATACACCTTAGAAGACAATTTAGGTGATGGCATGTTGTTTTTCTGCTATTGAACTGTTTTCTAATAATGTTGTGTTAAATAAAGTGAAGGAAGGAGAGAAATAACGTTTCCCTAGCAGTTTTTAAAAATTTCCCCATGTAATCCGATTAATCGATTAATCATGTCGAGACCCCATCCGATTCATCGATTATCCAAATAATCATTTGTTGCAGCCCTAGTGTTAGCCCCGTAGTTCCCACAGCCCCTCCCTTTCAAAGTTAAGAAAATGACTGAGTGTAATCCTTTTGTGTTAGCCCTGCAGTGCCCACAGCCCCTCCCTTTCATACCCTGATCTCCTCTTTAAAAGCTCAGATCGTGTCCGAATGGTGAAAAGCCAAAGAAATACCTCTAAGAAAATGATGAATCAATCAAATGGACAGGTGTATTGTTCAATGACCAGATGGCCTTGGCCCCCCTTCCTTAGCCTAATGGGTGTAATGGCGCGTGAAGTTTCCTTTTGTGTTAGCCCCGTAGTTCCCACAGCCCCTCCCTTTCATAGTTAAGAAAATGACTGAGTGTAATCCTTTTGTGTTAGCCCGGCAGTTCCCACAGCCCCCTCCCTTTCATACCCGATCTCCTCTTTAAAAGCTCAGATCGTGTCCGAATGGTGAAAAGCCAAAGAAATACCTCTAAGAAAATGATGAAGCAAGAGGAGATGGATGAAGCACCAAGCCAAGAGGAAGAAGTGTGGATGTGCTATCACAAACCTTTAATGTCTTACCATTAGCCCGGTATTTGAACATCTCAGATAAGATCGTACAGTTCATCACAAGGAACGCTCCCAGCCACATCACCTAAATTTAACACACAGAAAGTTTTGTCATCTAAATTGTAATGAAATGCAGAGAAGCAAGAAAAAGAAGGATATTTATTGTTTTGCCTCACCAGGGAGCAGAACCACATCAGTCTGACGCTGCAGCAAACTGAAGCCATTATAATGCACTACCCTACCATTACTGACACACACACACACACACGCACACACACACACACACACACACACACACACACACACACACACACACACACACACACACACACACACACACACACACACACACACACACACACACACACACTTCTGAAAATTACGTTGTAACATTTAAACATAAAGAGACCATCTGTGAAAAAAGATGTGAGCAGAGGGAATATGATGAAGTCAGTTTTGATACTATGGAAACTTGAATTAAAGCATAATGGCAGCAGCTACAGGCCAGTTTGATCACTTCTGGTCAAACCTTCTTTATCAAACCTTTAATGTCTTACCATTAGTCTGGTAATTTTACCTCTCAGATATGAAGTACAGAATAGTTAAACACAAGAAACTAAGACACACACACACACACACACACACACACACACACACACACACACAGTACATTTCTCTAAGAAGTAAAAGGGTTACACAAAAGCAATTGACTTACTTTTGTCTGCAGGTGGGCTTGTTTCAAATAGCTCATTCTAACCGTCAAGTCGGCACGGAGACAGCTCACAAAGCAAATGACTTACTTTTTGTTTTGCAGGTGGGCTTGTTTCAAATAGCTCATTCTAACCAAGAGCTATTTAGGTTCATCAACCCTGAAAGACATTAACCCCCTCCCCTTGCTTCCTACCCTTATTGTTACATTTTGTGACCCCCCCCCCCCCACACACACACACACACACACACACACACATCCCCTCTTCCACAACAATATTGTCAAACAAGATCAGAGCAGCTTCAAATCAGCTCACTGACTGACAGTCATCCCACATGTGGCTAATGTGACAAAACTTAAAAGTCTAGTTTCACATGAAACTGTCATGGTGGATAATACTATTTATCCAATGAAAATAATTTTATAAATGAGTTGAGAACAAATTGTATGTTTTGTTTCTTTTTTCTTGAGGATTTATTGAACCACCTGTATTTTTGCACACGGATGAGGAAGTGCCGCAGTGCTTTTACCCCTTTTAATATGAACAAATAAATCACTAGAATGAACATTTACGTAAAATGAGTGTAAACATGCATCATTTGCTTGTACTTTAACCTTTATTAAACAGAACTATTATTAAATTACCACAAAGTTGTTTAACTTTTATTAAAATGATCATTATTTTACTGATATTTACAAACAAATAAGAAATCTGTATTTTGGAAATAGGAAATATTAAACGGGCAACAATTTACAGGCATTTTAAAAGTTATTTCCATTATCTAGTTGCTTGGAAAATTGAACAACGACGTGATAAGTAATATAAATTTGTAAAAATAATCTGAAGTAAAATCAACTCTTAATGACAATTCTGAGTTAAAACCCCTAAATAGCTATTTGTAATTGTTTTCCACCTAAAAGAATAAAAGTTATTGTGTCAAAATGTAAAAGAATTTCCTCTAAAATATTGCAGTTAGACGAATCGCCCTCAATGAGGGGGAAGGGGTGTTTTGTGAAACTTGGTCCAATGTCACCATAAACAAACTGCAGTTTGACACCTTCGCCTCAAGCGCAGACGCTCCGGTCAGAAACTGTCCCCGCACCAGTTAGAGACGGGCAGCTATGGCGACCTTTGAGTTATGGCTCAGTAAGTAAACACGCTACAGACTAAAGTTTACTTTTTAGCTGCTTGTTTAAGGATGAGACGCGACGCTAGCTTGCATCTCGTCATTTCATCTCCACCAATGGTTGCTGTAAATGTCACCAAAAACGTCATTTCCACTCGTGGTTTAAACTTTATTGCATTTATGTAAAGCAGTGCTTATTAATGCTCTGTCCGCACTTTATTTAGCTTTTACTAAATAAAAATAATATTAAAAGTAGAAAGAATTTTTTTAGCTGGTGCAGGAAGTTGCTTAGCTTGTGCGCGTGCCTGAGCGAGAGGCATTCGAGCGCTGTCTATCATTTGTGCCGATGATTTAATAATCTGCTTTCATGTCACACGAAAACAAAAGTAAAGTAACTAGGAAGTGTTTCCAGCAAACGCAGGTTAGTAAAACTTACTGGTGTTTTTACCAGAGTTGTAACTACTAAATGAACCTTATCTGATACCAAATCCAGCGACTCTTATAAATACTTCATCATAAAATCCCATAAAAGAATAACATGTAACAATGTATTTCCTTTAACCTTTTTATTTAGTAGGTTTCAAAGGAAAAATGCTGGTAAAATCTAGATGAGTAACTAATGACTCATGTCTGAAACTAATCTTAGCACACGTGTTATTTAAACACCTTAAACTTTTTCCAGTTTAAATAGAAAAATCATTATGAAGGATATGTGAAAGTCCTTGTGATCAGCTGTGATTTGTTTGCAGTTTTAGGGCATTTAGATCTTTCTAAAAAAAAGTTTTCAGTTCGGAGCAGACCTGTTTTAGGATCTTAGCTTGTTTGTTCATAAGATGCCTGCAACATACAATCCTGTGTAAATCAGTATGTTATGATCACTAACAGGAAGTTAGAAGACAAAAATCATAATATTTTTAAAAAGAAAAGAACCCTTTTGCATTGACATTTAGAGTCAGCCCAAAGAGAGTTATTTTAAAAGAAATCCCTGTATTTCTTTACTTTTATTCATCAGTAAAAGTGTTTTTGCAAAGAAAACTATAGATTTTTATTGAGGGGAGACATTTTCTTTTTACTCAAGTGTGTTAAAAAGAAGCAAATATCTAAAGCCCTTGGTAATTGTTCATTTCTACATTACAAATTAACGATATTTAGCTAATTCAGGTTCCATCCTTTTGCATCAGGTTTGTCTAAGTGTCTATATCTCCCATAGCAGTTATATTTTATAGTACCATTTTAATTAATTCCTTTTAGCTTTTCTAGCGCGCACAGAAATTTCTGGAGGACTTCATGCAAGTACTGTGTTTCTGAGATTGTATGAATTTAATGAAATATTTTGTGCTTTCAGGCCACAAGTAGCTCTATGTCTTCTTCCCCAAAATCCTGTCTCCACATGAGAAAGAAGCTCTTTAGGCTCTCACTGTCAGTAACCAAACTTCACATAAACATACATACAGATGATGCAGGTTCACCAACTGGCAGGTCTTACTTTAGCACATTAGACTTCAAATTTTAAACTAATCTTTTTATATTGTTTGAACAAGACAAATATCAATGGCATGATTTTCATCAGTATTTTGATGTACAGTATCTGTTTTTACTCAAAGGTCATCATAGTACCTCCAATGATTTAGTCCATTTCCTGTGGAAGAGAGCAATCTTGTGATTAGCACTGTTGCATCCCCGACATGAGATGTTAAAAGTGTGAAGGATGGGGAAAACATAAGAACTGGCGGCAGAGTTTAAAATGGGTTTATTTGTACAAAAGGTATTAAACACGAGCAAAACTGGTTTCTCTAAAAGGTTAACAGTACAAAGCAAATTATCAACTATAAAACACCTGGTAAAAACTTATGTTAAAAGTTTTACCACAACAGAAGGTGTTTAAAACCGAGGTCAGTAAAATTGTCTCAAACAAAGTTACCCTTAAAACCCAAACACACACAAGATCCCACTGGATCGTTCACAATTTCTCCTTAAGAGTTAAAAACTACAAACGTTCCAAAACTCAAACAAATCCAAACAAACATGGGTTAAAACTACACAAAACCAGGAGACCATGAGGACCCCTGCACTGCTGCCTCCCAGACTGCTGAAGGCACAGCCTTTTTATACATGTGTTGGCTCATCATGATGATTTCTTGCAGCTGTGCTCCTCAGCAGCCCGGGAGAGAGGAGGAGGAGGGCGGTGTCAGGCTGATTCACTACAGCTGGGTGAATTTGGTTGCTTCTCTCCACTGGTCAGCCTGGCATCCGTAACAAGCACAAAATTACTGCATGAGCAAGAAAAATGAGGAATAAATCTGCTGAGAACTTACACAGTGTGATATCGTGATTCTGCTGTGAATCGTAACTTTTCAAGGGTTCCGTGAATCGCATCATGTGACATTTAAGGCTGTTAATCACACTTCCAACGTGTCTGGAGGTAACGATAATATTCTCTTTGGTGCTTTCCAGGTTCTGGAGGCTTGTATGAACACTTGTGGAAAGCGGTTCCACAGCGAGGCAGCTAAGTTTCGCTTTCTGAATGAACTTACAAAAGTCTTAACGCCAAAGGTAACTCACAGGTGTCAGAGCTCGGTCTGTCATAGACCCACTAACATAAATCAGTGCAGTAAATAAAAGTATCTGAAAACCTATGTGGTCCAAGTTTAACACAGTTTTTCACTTTGAAAAGTAGATAGTTGATGTTTAATTTGTCCTTACAAAGTAAGCTTTGCCTATGGTTTACCTTTTTTTTAATACTCAATTCATTTGAGTTTAGTTCTTCAAAAAAAAGAGCTCAATAGGAAGATTTGTGTAACATACTTTATTCATCATAAAGATAGTTTACTGTTGTAGTAAAAACAACTAATGTGCTGAACAATATTCCAAAGCTACAGCAAATTATAAATGAAAACCTAAACTTCGAGGATGAACTGATTCTGGTTTTTAGAGCCGATACAGATTTGTGATTCTTGTGTAGTTCTGACCTGCCAAAACAGATTTATTTCAAAGAACTACTGCTTTAAATTTCTGATGATTTTGAAAATGATTTTTGTGGAAGTAAAACAGAGTCTGATTAGTAAAATTCTTGATCTGATGTCCATTCTCAATGTTGTGAGTGACCAGAAAAACTGAAAAAATATCTGTTGGGTAATTCCTATATCACGTCCAAATTACCTCAAAAGAGTCAGAGCATACACAGAGGGATTAGATCTTTTTGGAAATTGTAATCATCAAACAACAATCAATAAACGAACTTTGCAAAGGGTGAAACATACACACCAGAGTCAGAGGCGGTTTGTTCTCACCAGAAATAAAGCTGCGGAGAGCTTTTATTAGGACCAAGTCAAAGATCACCACACCTACATCAGAAGATAATAGGAAGTCTTCAAAGGGGTCTTCATAGCTGGATGCTACAGACATACTGAAGAGTCACCAAGTCTAGCCTTGATGTGCCTGACAATTTGCATTCAGGCAGGAAGCATTTCTACAACACTTTAAAATGTAAAAACTCTGTTTGATTATGAATTTTTACCTGACAATATCCTTGTTGTCTCAACAGTTGTGAAAGAGACCTCAAAAGAAAAATACTTTCTTAAAATAATTTCTTTTTCTATAAATCTTGGTATTTAAATTATGGTTCAGTTAAATAAGGAATCTAACTGTTTTGTAATTTTTATGCAGTTCAGTCAGATCAGCATAGTTTAATTATCATCACCTACTGATTTCAGTCTTTCGGCGCGTGGAGTCCACAGAAAGTTAAAGACAGAGTGACGGAGGTCTTCTACGGCTGGACGCTCTGGCTTGAAGGGGAACGTTGGTTACGTATTGTAACCCCAGATTCTATGAGTCTAGTCGCAGCCCTTAAGCTAGCTGCTATTGGAAGGATGATCTCCGCATCAGCCAATCATGAAGAGCTTAAATGTACGCCCACCAATAGTGGGCCCCCTCGTGGTATATAACCGCAGTGACCCCACTGCTCACCTCCAATGGCTCTTATTCCCATCATAACCAGTGGGGCCAGTGGCTTAAGGGCTGCGACTAGACTCATAGAATCTGGGGTTACAATACGTAACCAACGTTCTATTTCGTCTAGTCTTAGCCCTTAAGCTAGCTGCTATTGGAATAAAGCGCAGCTGGATGGGTTTACGCCCCACTGGTTAACACAACCACTGGACACACCCAATCAAATCTCCTCTAGTGGGAGACGTTCAGCCTCAGACCAGGCTTAAAGACTGAGGCAGGCACGATAAGAGAGGGGCCCCCACTAAAAAACATCATCCACAAGAGGATGAAATCCATCTCAGCAAGGCCAATGAGGTGCCATAAGCATTCATTTAGCCTGCTGGGGTCCAAGCACTGAACGAGTGATGGATCCTGAAGACACATCTCGTAAATAATAACGAGTAAAGGAACAGGGTGAAGCCCATGAAGCAGCCTGACAAATGTCTTCCATTGACACACCACTGAGGAGCGCCATCGAAGAGGAAATCCCTCTGGCTGAGTGAGCCCTGAGTGCCTCAGGGGGATCCTGCCCTGATGATGTGTAAGCGAGGGAAATGGCGTCACACAGCCAGCGTGAAAGGCGCTGGGCCGACAGCGCCTGACCAAGGGAAGACTCCCTGTAGTGCACAAACAGGTTTTGTGAGCGACGAATCCCTGAAAAAAAGCAAGAATTTGGTCTAGTTAACTAGGCTAACAGGTGACATCACTAGAGGGAAACGCAACCGAGCAAAGGTCACACTAGCACGAAGTGCTTTTCTCAAAATGAATCGCAGCAATTAAATATTCACACTGTTTGGTTGAGCCTGTGTTGTAACAAGTTAATATCTACAGACTCAGGGTTAACATGTTTAAATTTGCTGTTCTTGTAAATTCTTGTTGTGCAATTGCTAAAATGAGCACCTTTGTAATTTCCAGTGTGCTTTTTGTTTTTTATTAAACACGTAAGTGTTAAACATGTGAAGTTTTTTTTTTTAGTTCAAATATTCTATGTTCTTAGCTGTGTGTGCTATATCTGATCAGTGGTGGTTAAGAGTTTGGACCCTGTGTATTAAATTACACTAGTTTTTCCGTGCTCTTTACAAAAGTAGGAAATTACTTCATTAGAAAAAACATATGCATTTTGTTGACTAAAATTGCTTATTTTTATCGACTAAAATTACTTGTTATTTTCATAGACTAAAATGGGACTAAAACTAAAATAAATCAAATGACTAAAATTGGACTAAGACTAAAATTAATTTTTAGCCAAAAGACTAAGACTAAAATAAAATTAAAATTTCCTGTCAAAATTAACACTGACCTGTTCCCATCAAAGAGCAATTATTACCCATTTCCCACAGTAAAGAAAACACTGGGAGCCACAGCAGCCGCGGCGTTGTGGGCGGGGCCTACCCTCAGACAGCAGAGCGCTGCTCACAACAGGTGACAGCAGCCAGTACCGGTCGCTCTTGTACGTCAAAGTTATCTTTCATAAGACGATAATTAATAAAACGATTTATATAAAGTGGATCCAGAAGTTGTAGCCCGTCTCTGCCTACAATAGTTTGATATTTTTCACCCTGTTGATGGTTTTACTGAGCAGGTGCCACTTTTCGTGGCTTACGTTTATTTTTAAAACATGTTTAGACTGTTCAGAATACAAATCCAGGCTCTGTCACATTTGATTGTTGTAATTAAACTTTGTAGGTGGGGAAGGTCAGAAAAGGATCCGATCAATTTGTTTTTCTCTCATTTACAGTGACGGAGATAACGGCGCAGTGCGCCTGGCTCTGGTGTTAATCAAGTTTAATTTGATCTATTTTCACAAGAAAACAAAACAGTTAAAAGCAGGGCTTGTGTTGACCAGACAGTCGCAGAACCAGAGCGCAAGCAGGAAGATTCCTCCAACTGAATTCAGTCGGAGGAATCTTCCCGCTGATCTGAATCTGATGCGGCTCTCTGTGCTTGTAAAATAATGAATGGATATTTAAATAAAATGCTTTATATTTTACTGAATTAATTTTATATCTGTAAGTCAATTCTATGTAAAGATTGTCTGCTTAAACCTGAACAGGCCCAACCCGGTCTTACTGTGAGACCGGGTTGACGGGTCACGCTTGTGCGTAATCATAGGCGCTTCCTGAGCTGAAGAGGGTGTTAGATTCTGGGCTTCTCCTCAGACGGCTCCTGGATGCGTCGCCACATTGGAGACAGGAACAAGCACTATTCAGCCAAAGTTTCATAATCAGGGAACATTTTCTAAGTGACAAGTCTCTCTTAAGCCCCCTTCAGACAGGCCATGAAAAACGGAAATGTTCCGGACTCTGTCCGTAAGACCTTTGTGTCTGAATACAAACATCCGGATAACGTGTTCCGGAATTTATCCGGACGAAGCCCCTAGTAACAGGTCCGGAATTGTTACGGACAGGGTGGCTGCTTCATACTGGTGAGGTAAAGTTCCGGACAAGGGGGAGGGGGAGGAGGAGGGGAACGGGGGACGCTGTGCGCACCTAGGTAGCTCGCTGCTGTAGCATGCGGCGAACCACGGCAGCTCGCCTCCTACGGTACCGCCTAGACGCGTGACGGAGCGCTTCACACCACTTCAGTGATTCCTTTAACCATTGAGCTTCATCATCCAGGTCTCTTATGCGTCTTCGTGTGCGCAGAATTATGCTTAAGCGCCTCGTGATTTTTATCTTGAGAGGCGCTATAGAAATGATATTTATTTTCTTCTTCTTCTTCTTCTTAACATGAGTCCGATCCCCACCCCCCCCCCCCCCAATCCCCAGTGGTGAAATCCATCATCACAAACTCAAGTGTGATATTGCTTTTACAGAAGGTTCTACATATGGAACATGACAATGTACAAGGGATGATATTGAAGATTGAGTAATTGCATAATATGCATGTTTTCACATTGATTTAGGTCCTGGAAAAACGGGCAGATGGATCTCCTCTCATTCCAGAGGCTGGTAGCCCAGACCCTCCTCCAGCACCATGGAACAAAGTCAAGTAGGCAAGGAAGAAAATCTGCGATGGCGGTGGCGATACCTGATGTCACCAGGTTTGACCGCTTGAATCACTGGCCCAGCAACATTGGTAGCAGGTACAAGTGGTGCAAGAACTGTGGTGGACGCACACCATTTGCGTGCGAAAAATATGATTTGCCACTACATGTGGAGTGCTTCAAAAAGTACCACACTGAGTAGTACATCCATACCAAATGATGGATTGTGTGGGAACTATGTCATATACATAAATATGTGTTAGATGTTCTAAAAAACATGTTTGTTGTGATTCTGAGTTTTAAAAAAAGTGAATAAAGGAAACGGTTCAAATTGTGTCTTGTTTTGAATTTCATACAGGGGGAACCTGAGTCCTTTCTTATTTTTATGACAATACTATTAGGCTATTACTTTGTTATGACCAGGGCTGGCCCTTGAACAGCCATTGGGGGAGGTACTGCTACAGTGAGGTCCGCCAAAATAACAGAGCAGTGTCCTGTTTGTGGGATGCATGGGTGAGGTTACGGGTGTGTGTGTGTGTGTGTGTGTGTGTGTGTGTGTGTGTGTGTGTGGTGGTGGTGATGGTGGTGGGGGGGGTCTACGAAAAATTTTGCCCAGTGAAAATAATGCCCCAGGGTCGGCCCTGGTTATAACGATATTATTATTACTTCTCTATTCCTATTATTAGGTGACATTTCACCTACTGACAAGCTGTGTGACCACTGGCAACAATAGTTGCCAGTCATAAAAATGCCATTTTCTTCCCCCAAAAAGTACATAATTGAAAAAAATTATATAACATGATTCAGAGGGACTTCACTGATAAAATGATATGCAATACGACTCTGAAAAAAATTTGGGCACAAATGGGTTAAGGGACTCTCCTTGATTCTCCTCTGTGAAGGATGGGATGCTCTTACCGTCCACTACTCATCTTGAAGTGGAACTCTTTCTCTCCCCTGTCCAGTTCACCCGGTGTAAGGATGTGTGTGAGGCCTGGCTGCTGGGATCAATGGACCAACGCCATCTGATCTGCTCAGCCCCAGACACAGAGGGAAACCTTGTGTCCGTTCATTCAAGATTTTTTTTCTTTCTCTCTTCTCTCTCTTTCTCTCCCGCTTTTCTAATAGTCCAAAACAAGCGGTCAACCACGTGACTGCTTTAAAATACTAGACGGTCTCTCTTCCGTGCCAAAAACACCAACAGACTATCTCGAAGTAAGCTCCTCTTCTCGTTTTTTTTTTTAATATCTAAGTTTGTTTTACACTTTGGCCAGGCCAGACAGACTGTTAAGATGTTTAATTTGCCTTTATGATCGATCTGTTGCTGTGTTTTTTCTCTTGAGCTTTGTGAAGCCATTTGAAGTTGTTTCGATCAAGTTTACTGTGAACGTTGCTGCTGTTTGCTGCGATTCCCATCTCTGGAGGGGAATCGTCGCTTTGTTTACATCAATCACCGAGCAACCTTTGTGTTGAGCACTCGGCCGCTCAACCCTTAGTAAAACTCCATCTCTACTTCCAAATTACGATCCCAGCTGCTATATCAAAGTGTGGAGCGCCGGCTCACCCGACACCGCGTCAAGATAACGCTGTACGGCCGCCATTTCAGTAAAACACACTCCAGCCTTTTGTTGATCACAGTGCAGCGGGTTGAGGCTGGATCTACGTTCTGGCGCAGATCTAGGCCGACCCCCGTCTGTTTCTCCCTAGTTTAGAACGTACTCACACCATCAAATACGCGTCCGATCAGGGGGCCCACATCCGCTGATAATACGCGTTTTGAAAGCCAGTCTAAATTCCACACACACACACCTAGTTTCAATCCTTTGGTCAACCAAACAAAGCATCCACCATTTTGTTTTTCAAACTCCCTCCAGTTTTGGTAATCAGCCAATCTCTGTTTGATTACATCATCAAGCCACCCCACTTTTGCTTGATTACATCACCCTCTTAGATTGTTACTCCACAGTATCACTCCATTGTTTCCTTGCTTGTTGTTTGTTTGATAAAATCAGTTGGCTGACATATTGATTGGCTAGCGCCTTGGAGGAGCTGAGGTGGTTATATTAGTTAATAAATGCTATTGTCAATTAAGTTTTTTCTCAAGTGAATTTGAATGTGTTGGATAGAATATGATCGCCGCTCGTTAAAAGAATTTTACGAACTTTAGACGGATTGATATAGGTTTGGATTCATTTATCCCCTGTAAAAAGGGGTGGTGCCCTGAGGCATATCCATGGATATTCTAATTAAGTAATAAAATCTGTAAATATTTCCATATTTACGAATTTTATTGATGAATCCAAAGGGTAAGTAAAACTTACAAACTATTTGTTGGCTAGACAAGAGAAAGGAAACAATATCAGCTCTCATCCTGTGCCTGTGATTCTTTCTAAGGTTACCTGCTTCTAAAATAACCTAACAGACACGAATGACTGTGTGTTAATTATATATTTTTGGTGACGCCACTTAGAAAATGTTACTGTGGCCGTGTGCAGAACGCAGCTGGAGTTCATGAATAATCAGCGGTCTGCCTGCTCCTCTCTGCTCAAAAAAATTCCCACTAATCTGAGTCCATATAAATTATATAATATAGGTAGAAACTGGATCTTTTTTGTGCTCCTTCTGGGTGTGTAAGTTAAGGGCATCAGGGGAGCCTGACAACCTTTAGGAGAACCAAGTTGTTCTCCTGTAATTTGAACCCAGTATCCAAATCCGGATCGGGGCTTGGATCAGGAAGTAAAGCCCGAGTCCCAATCAGTCTGAAACCACGTGATCGGGGCCGATTTCGGATTACGTGATCGAATCGGGACATCACTAATTACTGTAAACACTCCACATGTGTCATTTCCACAGTCTCCTCCAAAGGCCAGGTCCAAACGCCCTCCTAACTTTGACCTCACACGTGGCTCCCCAACATACATCGACTAGATTGGTGTTCCCTGAGGGGTTCCTGATATGTAGTATAAATTGGTTGATCGGGTGGCTGCGGGCTTTGAGTCCATCTTAATCTGGATAACTCTGTACTACGTAACATTCGACGTTCGTGCAACATCACAAGGTGTCAGAAAATATGTTGCGACTACTTTGTTGCAACAGACCTGTGTTAGTAGGGTCTGAGAGATAAACCTGCTTGCCTGCCTTCTGGAACAGGGACTTTTGTCTCTATTGCATGGGACCAACTCGGGACAGGTTTGAAAGAAACCTCACCTCAGGGTATGTGGGTGGGGTGATACTGTGGGAGAACCAATCACATCGACTTTCTAAGCCGATGAGAACTCCCAAATTTCTGTTTAAAAGGAAAGCCGGCAAAAACTCTGTCAGAGCTCTCTGCTCCAGCTTGCCGTTCATCCATCTTGATTTTTCAACTCACCTCAGTCATGTCAGGTAAGCTATTCCACCCTCTTACTGTCTTTCTCAGCAAAGACATTTTCATTGTTTTAATACGTTATTTTTCATCTTCCTTACAGATTATTTCATCATTCGTTATATATTAAAATGCCTTTGACAATTTTTTTTATTAAAGCTGCTAATATGGTCACACTTTAAGGTTAAAGTAAAATACATGTTTAAAAGCTGCATGAGAAGTTACATTCTTGAACTCAGCAGCAAGGACCACTAGATCGTTACATGAGTTAATGGTGGCCCAGGTTAAAGTGCACAAAGAGATAGAGCACCAGACCCCATAAGGGTCTGGGAGATTTACAACCTTGTTTAGGGCCGAGTGTCTCAGTTAGAAAAGAGCAATAAATAGAAGGAAGTGTTTTTTTGTGCTGACATGATATTTTGCAGACTGCCTGGAAATGAGGTGATCTTCATCCTATAGAAACATGGAAACCAAGGGAACAATGGGAAGAGACCACATTTGCACATTCCCTTAGTGATTGTAATAGTATAAACCCTGGGTCAGGAGACAGGCTTCAGTCGAACTCCCAAAGAGTCCTCTAAAGGTGATGTATGGTGGTCAGGGACTTAGACGGTGATCAACCCAGAATCCTGTAAACTAATCATTTTCTGTGGCTTAGAAATTAATTTTTACAGTTTAACTTTAAACAACTGTTTTTATTGTCTTTTATTATTCACCTAGAAACATGTACTCAACACTTTTGACCAAAAATGTTGCAGTGACCAGCTGTTTTTTCGCCTCAAAAGAAAAACACAGTTAATTTTGAAAGAAGAAACCCAGTCTGAGTTTTGAGTTTCCTCGCAAGATTGTTGATATGGGGCTTGAAGGAGAGAAAGTCAGAGCCAGACACCAAAGTATTTGTATGTTTGGACCACTTCTATGATGTTTCCCTCAAGAATGGTCACCGAGGCCATACTAATAGCGGTTTCACATCTGGGCCAGCACGGCTCAGACTGAGTAGCTTTTAAATTGTTCATATCTATGGTCGGTTCTGTGACTTTTCCACCTCAAAGAGGTTAGAGGTTAATAGTCATTAAACCCGTTCCCATGGTGATGTCCAGATGGTGTCAATTAAGGAGTATTAAATTACATCCTGCAACAGGAAGGATGAAAGAGGTTAGAGGTCAGTAGTCATTAAGCCAGTTCCCATGCTGTCCATTAAAAATCAACAAATCATAAATCACAGGGGCACAAGGTCAAAGGTCACAAACTGTCAATCAATCAAACTCACATTCCTAAGTGAAATAAAGTACTTACCGTATTTTTACGACCATAGGGCGCACCGTGTTATAGGGTGCAGCTTCAGTTACGGGTGCCTTTTTGGTATCTAACATACAAAAGACACACCGGGTTATAGGGCGCGGGCACGGTAAAACGTACCGGTAAAACGTACCGGTAAAACATCTGTGCGGGCTCGGGACTCGGAACATATCAGTGCAAACCAGACATTGTGAAAATCATAAACAGCCAAAAGCATGTTTCACTTTACTGGTCTAGTCCTGGTTCAGACCTGGTTTACGCCGGGGACACACCGGCCGCGGAAGCGCCGCGAAGCGCCGAGAAGCGAATCGCTCACGAAATTCGGCCGCTGCTCGCCGCTCCTCAGTTCAGATCAGACGCGCCCCAGTCGAGGCGCGCCTCGGCTCAGCTGTAGTTTTTCTTTTAAACACTTGGTGTCCTCCATTTCCTCTCTGCCTTTTCTCAGCTCTTTTCCTACGTTTGAGTGTTTGTGCGCGTGCGCGCGCGCGCGTGTGTGTGTGAACCTATGGTATGAGTTGTTTCTGCCAGTTGAATCTCTTGGAACCCGCTCCAATTCTGCAGCTGTATCCTAGCAGTTTCTTCCGACATGGGTACGTAAACAATCATGTTTTTCGGGGGTCGTACAGCTCCTTGTGTTTCTCAACTTCCATAATTAATTCAAAGTCATCCATCCTAACTGCTTGCCTCAGACTTTCTGCCTCTCTGTCCTGTTTGCTCCGGTGAAAAAACACCCAAAACCACTCCCCCCTTCACGTGGTCACACACGCACACAAGTTCGATGTGTGTGTATGTGTGTGCGTGTTCGTGTGGTTTTTCTGCAGTGTCTGTTTACGAACACATTTGACTATTGCGGAATTTTATTTTGAAATGCTTTATTTTGTTAACTTTACCGGCCTGCCTCTTATGTCTACGTTTGACTTCCTGCCAGAATTGACGCGATTCACCCGCGGCTCGCGAAAAAAATAGAGCCAACGCCGAAATGATCGCTGCACGGCGCGGGTTGGAGCGCCGGCGCGAGGCGATTCGCGGCGCTTCGGCGGCCCATGTGGTCTATAGAATAGCTTAACAAGGGCGCCGAATGAAGGCGGTCCCATTTTCGCGGCGCTTCGCGGCGCTTCCGCGGCCAGTGTGTCCCCGGCCTTAGAGCGCACGTGCACTTCCTCATTGCGTGCGCTGACGGCTCGTGCTCTTCTTATGCACTGATGCGCTGTGTTGAAGTTCAGAATGTGTTTACAAGTAGTTGGTGGATTTAACCACATAAACTTTCCATATGAACAAAATCATATGTGTGTCCTTGTCCGGATGGAAAGATGGCGGCGTTTCATATAACGAAAGCACCAAGACGGACCTCCTTGAAAATGTTTAATGTTAATTTCTTGTGCGAGCGTTACTGCTCTCAGACAAATGGTGATGGCAGAGACACTTCTCCCAGCTGTCCTCTGCTCGTTAACCCATTGCTTGAAGCGGTCTTCCAGCTCAGGCCAGCTGGCTTTGTGCCCGCGGAAACAGCTGCGTCTTCTTTACTTTTCGTAGTTCGTTTTCCAACTTCCTCCACTTGCGAACCATGGACTCATTAATGCTGAATTCTCTCACCGCTGCTCTATTCCCGTGTTTCGCCGCTGCTCTATTCCCGTGCTGATCGCTTGCAGTTTAAACTGTGCTTCATAGGCGTGTCTTTTAACAGGTGCTATTCTCAGGGTTGTCAGAAAAATGTTCAGCATACCGCGCATACCTGCCCTTTTGAACTATTCGGGGTCTGACTGGGACCAGGAAACGGGACCACATCAGTCCGGTTCTGGCCTCCTTGCACTGGCTTCCGGTTCGCTATCATTCACAATTCAGACTCCTCGTCTTTGTTTTTAATTTCTTCCAGGGTGGTGCTCCCCCCATCTGGCCACGCTCCTGGACAGACATTCCCCATCACGCGCTCTGCGCTCCTCTGACCAAGGCCTGCTCGTTGTTCCTTGTTCTAGGTGTCGTACTCGCGGGGACCGGGCTTTCTCAGTACTATCACCGTCACTTAGGAACCAGTTGCCACCCTCAGTTAGGCTGTCCCCATCTCTGCCAGTCTTCAAGAGCCGCCTAAAAACACACCTCCTCCGCTTGGCTTTCCCTGAATGTATTTGAGTTAGACCGTCATTTATGTTGATTTTATCTCACAGTCTTCATTGGTTCAATTTTTCCCTTGTTTTACACATTTGTATTCTACCAGAATGTTTCACCTTTTTTGTCATTTGTTATCTGTAATTTGAATTGCTTTTATTTTCTGATTTATTCACTTTATTTGACTTTGTACTGTACAGTGTTCAGCGCCTTGGGCTTCCTGACAGGATTGCGGAAGGCGCTTTATAAATAAAGCTTTGATTGATTGATTGATTGATTGATTGATTGATTAATCATTGAATCCTTATGCCTTTCAGACTTTGCATGTACTGAAAACCCCCCTCCTCTCTCAGTTGCTTTTTTTCAGTTCCTAAATCCACATGGTGAGTCTAACCCACTTCCTGTGCTACTTGGTGGGCTAAAATGTCTGCATGCATGACAATAAGTGGAGTCCATAGTAACAGAATATTCAACCCAAGGATGACTTTCATACCAGCTTGGCTGAAAGCTGCGTCTTCTGTCTCCTATTAATGTCACTGGAAATGTCCTCAAATGAGGCTGAGTAGGTGGGTCATCCTTACACTTGCTAATATCTGAAAGAAAATAAATGTTAGCATGACGATAAAAGTCATAATTAGTTAATTCAGAGTCTTATTTTATGTATTCATTCAGTATAAACAACAGAAATTTTGGTCCAGAGTCAGCATGCCTCAAATGCATTTTACACACAATATGAGCTGTGATAGGTTTTTTTCTGTATTTTATGTCCCTTTTGTGAAGACTGTCAGTGCGTTTACATGCAGCCAGTAACCCTTTTAAAACCCGAATATTCACAATAACCCGGTTCCGCAGGTCCTTGTAAACACCACCAAAAACCCGGATATGCTCATAACCGGGTTTTTAAAAACCTGGTTACTACACCTGGGGTAACCCTTTTCTAACCCGAATGTTTGGTCGTGTAAACGCATACCGGGATATCCCCATCAAAGCGTGTGTTCTGTGCATGCTCTTTTCGCAAGGAATCTTGGTCTTTTGAGTAGCGAGACGTCTTGTACGCGCCAGAACACCGGAAGTAAACAACAAGTTGGGGGCAAAAGTCACGAGGGAGCTGAGAAGCAGGATGAACCGTAGGAGATGGGACTGTACCTCTGTAACCCGAGAATGGCGAGTTGCGGCACAGCACCACACTTTGACGAGGAAACTAAAGCACAAACAAACGCGGTCACTATCTCTTCCGAACTGGGAAACATGTTGTTGTTTTCACGGATACCGGAACGAGAAGAACCGGAAATGACGCATATTGCGTCTGGACGTAGTCCATACGTCCTGACGCTACCCCAACGTCCGCATTTAAATTGGGTTATGCAAGTTAGAGGTAACTCTTTTTATTTATGCTTGTAAACGGGTTATTCTGATCAACTCAGAAACCCGAATCCCGACCTTAACCCGATAATAACCTGGATATTGGCTGCATGTAAACGTACTCTGTGTGAGTCCTCTGTAAGGCTTCCTGCTGTGCTGTTATCCCTGGAATGTGGTAACCGTAGGAGATGGGTCTGTACCTCTGTAACCCGAGAAGGCCCGCCTTCTCCATCCTGATGCTTGAATAAAAGGCTGTGTGGAGCTAAGGAAGGGGGGGAGAGGCGATGATGGAGCTCGGAGGAGTTGTGTTTTCATTCTCTCTCCCCGCTGCCCAGCAGCGCAGCGTGCAATGAAATCCTCTTGTGTATGTGTGTTTATTTCATGTTAAAGGGTCATGGAAAATATGAATAATCAATCTACTCTCTCTCTCTGTGTGTGTCTTCCTTTAAGGTAATATGGGATAAATGAAAAATTACCTATCAAGCTGCAATCACAAAGGGGTTGTTCAACAACCACAAACCTGATGGTAGTGTGCACGGTGCACATGACAGAAGATGTCCCTCTTTTTGCTCCTCACTCTCTCCCTCACAGCCTACATCTTCCTCCTCACTCTCAGGGAGGACAGCCTCTGACCTCTCTTGTTCCTCTCCAACCAACTCCTCCTCCTCTCTTTCATCCTGCTTCCCAGCTCCCTCGTGACTTTCGTCCTCTCTCTGTCTATGCTGTTCTTTATTAACAGCGGTAAAAAAGGACAAAATGTCCCTTTTTCTTTTCATGGCCGCTGATACTTCCAGTCAGTGCTGTGAGAAAGTCATAGATAAATGAATACTGTGATCCAATCTCAACGTGTCTAAGGCTTAAAATGCAGCTACTTCATTTTTATTTTACAGTTAATGTTACAAAGTAAAACACAAATCAGTATTAACTGTGGATAGACTCAGTTAGGAACTTAAAAGTAAATGACAGAAATGCGCGACTACGATCAAAACATTGATGTCAGGAAAATAAACTGTATTGCTTACTTTTGTCTCTTAGCGTCTTTTCCGTTAGTCGTCCTCAAGAATTTCTTCGGGTCCCTTTTAAACTATTTTAAATTTTTTATTAAAAAATCCACCGGGTAAACAGTTCTGTCCACAGTGTGTGCTGCGCTCTAAAGGCTCCGTGTGAAACGCTGCAGCGCATTAGTTCCCGTCTCCGAGGCAGCACGGGGGGAAAAAATCCGATCTCTTCAGCACAGGGGCCATAACAGGGGCCAGGGCCTGTTCTATAGGGGCCCAGGCCCCTGTGGGCCCCTGTTTAAAACCGCCAATGAGTTTACGAATTGGCCACTGTGTCAACTTCTCTTGAACGCTTTGAAATGGCGTTAAAGATGGCGTGGGCATAGTTTTATACTTCGGATGTTTTGGTTTATGGTCGAATGAAAAGAAGACAGATTTACCAAGCACCACCAAAACCACGCCTCTGTCAGATCTGGCAGATTCTGATTGGATCAGTGAAAGCAATGTGTCATGTCTTAACGCTACGTGAGATCAGTCCTAGTGGAAACATTTAAAGTCCTATTACTTATTATATTCTATAAGATTATAATAAAGTAATTAATATTTTCATTTCACAGATTGGTCACATCTTATTATTGACTAACACTTTGTTTGATTAGCTTTATTAAAAATAGAGTTCTTTGATTTATCAAAAGGAGAGAGTCCTTTTCTTCATTCTTCTCTTGAGCTGGAAAGAAGCAGTTTAGAAGCAAATGCATGAGACCTTGAGGCCATACCTCATGCAGACTAGTTCTGTGTCAGAGGAGAGGGGGAAAATGACTTTTGATGGAAAACAGTCATTTCATTCCATTACACCTAAAACTGTCAGTTTGTTTCCTCGGCCAAAGTAAGCAGGTTCGCTGTAGGTCACAGTGTTGTGAGATGTTTATGTTTATGTTCATTCATTTAGCAGACGCTTACAATTTATAACCTATAGGGCATGTTGTGATCTGTGGGGGAAACCAGAGTACCCAGAGGAAACCCACGCATGCATGGGGAGAACACGCAACTCCACGCAGAAAGGCTGCAGCCGTGTTTCGAACCTGCAACCTTAGTGCTGCGAGGCAACAGTGCTAACCACTGCGCCACCATGCAGCCCATGAGATCAGCTCAAATGTCAGATTTATAAACAGGTTAGATTATTCCTTCACTTTTATTCTAACCTTTCCTCCAGTTTGAGTTTCACTCAGTAAACTGAACATGTGAGAAGTCCATCTTTACCAGAACTGTGAGTCACAAAACCTTCTAGAATCATCACCTTCTGACAGCTTTTAATGATCCAGATGATGAGGAAGGTTTAAACCTGCAGCCTGAGCCTCAGGAACTCAGAGATCTTTAACTAAAACCTGTTTCTGGTTAAATTCCTGTGTGTGTGTGTGTGTGTGTGTGTGTGTGTGTGTGTGTGTGTGTGTGTGTGTGTGTGTGTGTGTGTGTGTGTGTGTGTGTGTGTGTGTGTGTGTGTGTGTGTGTGTGTGTGTTGTGTGCAGGGATGTGGGGTTGCACGTATGAAAGGGAGGGGGTGTAGGAACTGTGAGGCTAACACAAAACAGTTATCAATCCTAACTTGACAAAGTAGTGCTGGGATGTGGGGTATTACGTATGAAAGGGAGGGTCTGTGGGAACTGTGGGGTTAACACAAAACAGTTATCAAGCGTAACTAAAGTGGTTCAGATCAAAGCAGATCAACAATATACATCTTGACAAAAGGAGACTTCATGCGTCATTACACAACAGTCATCAATTCATTTCTTGACATATAAGGTCATTAAAGATCATACCACAAAAGGGGACTACAAACAATGCACCTGTCAAGTTTGACGTAAGGTGGTTTGAGGGAAAGGGCATAAAGGTCATATAACAATAGACCTGTCAAACAGTTTGACAAAAGGTGGTATCTTACAGTGGTGTGAAAAATTATTTGCCCCGTTCCTGATTTCTTATTCTTTTGCGTGTTTGTCACACAAAATGTTTCTGATCATCAAACACATTTAACCATTAGTCAAAGATAACACAAGTAAACACAAAATGCAGTTTTGAAATGATGGTTTTTATTATTTAGGGAGAGAACAAAATCCAAACCTGCATTACCCTGTGTGAAAAAGTAATTGCCCCCTGAAACTAATAACTGGTTGGGCCTCCCTTAGCAGCAATAACTGAAATCAAGCGTTTGCGATAACTTGCTGTGGGTCTTTTACAGCGCTCTGGAGGAATTTTGGCCCACTCATCTTTGCAGAATTGTTGTAATACAGCTTTGGGGGTTTTCTAGCATGAACCGCCTTTTTTAAGGTCATGCCATAGCATCTCAATAGGATTCAGGTCAGGACTTTGACTGGGCCACTCCAAAGTCTTCATTTTGTTGTTCTTCAGCCATTCAGAGGTGGATTTGCTGGTGTGTTTTGGGTCATTGTCCTGCTGCAGCACCCAAGATCGCTTCAGCTTTAGTTGACGAACAGATGGCCGGACATTCTCCTTCAGGATGTTTTGGTAGACAGTAGAAGTCATGGTTCCATTTATCACAGCAAGCCTTCCAGCTCCTGAAGCAGTAAAACAATCCCAGACCATCACACTACCACCACCATATTTTACTGTTGGTACGATGTTCTTTGTCTGAAATGCTGTTACTTCTACTCCATATGTAACGGGACATTTGCCTTCCAAACAGTTCAACTTTTGTCTCATCAGTCCAGAAGGTATTTCCCCAAAAGTCTTGGCAATCATTGAGATGTTTCTTAGCAAAACTGAGATGAGCCCTAATGTTCTTTTGGTTTGCGTCTTGGAAATCTGCCATGCAGGCCATTTTTGCCCAGTCTCTTTCTTATGGTGGAGTCGTGGACACTGACCTTAATTGAGGCAAGTGAGGCCTGCAGTTCTTTAGAAGTTGTCCTGGGGTCTTTTGTGACCTCTCGGATGAGTTGTCTCTGAGCTCTTGGGGTAATTTTGGTCGGCCGCCCACTCCTGGGAAGGTTCACCGCTGTTCCATGTTGTTGCCATTTGTGGATAATGGCTCTCACTGTGGTTCGCTGGAGTCCCAAAGCTTTAGAAATGGCTTTATAACCTTTACCAGACTGATAGATCTCAATTACTTTTGTTCTCATTTGTTCTTGAATTTCTTTGGATCTTGGCGTGATGTCTAGCTTTTGAGGTGCTTTTGGACTACTTCTCTGTGTCAGGCAGCTCATATTTAAGTGATTTGTTGATTGAAACAGGTGTGGCAGTAATCAGGCTTGGGGATGGCTACAGAAATTGAACTCTGATGTGAAATACCACAGTTGGGTTATTTTTTAACAAGGGGGGCAATTACTTTTTCACACAGGGCAATGTAGGTTTGGGTTTTGTTCTCTCCCTAAATAATTAAAACCATCATTTCAAAACTGCATTTTGTGTTTACTTGTGTTATCTTTGACTTATGGTTAAATGTGTTTGATGATCAGAAACATTTTGTGTGACAAACATGCAAAAGAATAAGAAATCAGGAAGGGGGCAAAGAGTTTTTCACACCACTGTATATCTCTCTGACCAGTGTGTCTTTATTTCCTGGGGTGTAACTCCCCAGGTGGCGTTGTGTGTTACTGGCAACTACAGCAACCCTGGATGGCACACTGACATATTCTTTTCTTCTGTTTATCAATTATGTTTTTGAACAAGATCAATTGCAGCAGAACAAATACTTCTAAAACGTATAGAATGTCATTTAAAGAACACTTAACATGCGAAACAAATAAAAAAATTACTAAACCTTTCAAATATTTGTTGTGTTCTGATTCTTTTTCTAAACAAGGCAAAAAAAACGATGTTGACCCTTTTCCTTTACAAATACTACTTAATCCTCGCGTTCCACTTTCATCCAAAGCTGACACAGCTTGACAAATTATGATTCATGCACAGTTGCAGTTGGCCTAAACTTATATCATATCAACTGTATTTTGCTGTGCATTACTGCATCTGGGTGTTCGTTAAGAATAACACCTCCCAGCCAGGTGTTATTTTTTTTACCAGGGCACAGCAAATGCTGAAGAATGACTGATGGCCATCACCTGGGAAATTAAATATGGGTTCCGTGTATGCCCTGTAATGCCCTCTCGTACCACAAGGCGCACATGTACCCCTAGTTGGAAATCACTGATGTACAAGGTACGTTTTTTATAGCATTATACAGAGATGTGTCTGTGATTGAGGATCTACTGAATACAATTTTATTATTTTCTTTTTTGTTCGAGAAAGACTTTTACAGTACATCACACTGTAATAATTCAGAATTGTAGATTATTAGATTAACTGGACTATGTAACGGAGTGAAATGACTGTTTTCCACCTAAAAGCCATCCCCCCCCCCCCCCCCCCCCTCTGACACAGAACTAATCTGCATGAGACTGCCTCAAGGTCATGCATTTGCTCTAAACTGTTTTTCTTTCCAGCTCAAGAGAAGAATGAAGAAAAGGACTCTCTCTCTTTAATAAATCAAAGAACTCTATTTTTAATAAGCTAATCAAACAAAGTGTTAGTCAATAATAAGATGTGACCAATCTGTGAAAATGAAAATATTACTTTATTATAATCCTATAGATTATCCAGAGGACGGAGGCCGACCTCTTCTCCCCCAGCTCTGCTCTGTCTCTTCCTGTCATGTGCCCCAACTTCTGTCCCAGCTCTGCTCAGGGCTGCTCTTTTATACCCTCCCTGGGTCATCTTAGACAAGGTAAAAGTCACATATATCATTATCTCATGACAGTAAGGTCATGGGGTCATTTACCAGATACACACTTTTTAGCTCAACACAAGACATTTGGTATCATTTTCACTACATGCAGCATTCTACATGAGGGCACAGGTCATAAATCATCTGTGTAGCAAAGCGTCAGTTTCCCTTCAGCATTCCTGAGAGGACTTCTGGATCCGATTGGCTGTCTTCACTCTGTTCCAGTCCTTCTTTTCCCGCTCCTGCCAGAGGTTGGGTCAGCCTCCTGACCTTTTGCCCAGTTCTGTCCTCTTGTCCCTGTGACCCTTCTGTGACCCTCAGCTTGGATGCTTGTTTGTGCAGCTGGCCTCCTGTCTTCTGGCTGATTTTACTCGCATAAGCCAGTTCAGTGTGTTTCAGCTTGCCACTGTCTTTGGCATGTGGGGACTGGCAACATCCCCCATGCGAGAAAAATCTAGGCAGGGGACCATAAACTGCAGTGTGGACACACAAACTTTTAGACACCGAACATTCATTTCACTCAAGTTTGGCTGGACGCTCAGGGACTGAACTGTGGCTTCCACATAACAGGAAACCCGACAGCCTCAGTCTCCTCCTTCAAGCAGAGACGCTCTCCCTCCAGACTGAAGTGAATACATTTTTACTGCAGAGCTCCAAATATTCTCCTCACACACCTGAACAACAACAAGCTAACTCTGCTAGCAGCTTCTGGTGGGAAGCTTGCGCTAAAAATTCTTAAGTGTGGCAAGTAACTGTGGCAAGGTGGATAAATGAGGGCCCGGGCGGGATTCGATCCCCACACCTCCGGGGTGAGAGTCATACGCTCAGTCCAGTCAGCCAAGCGGCCAGGGCGCATGATCCATCGGGACATTGTGACAGAACGCTCACACTGTCACATCTTCCCCCCTCTTTCCACAAACACGTCCTCGTGCTCCCGCTCAGGGTGCCACAAACTTCACATCCATGGACCTACTTGACAGTACTACATGGATCCTGCCAACAACACCATATGTGGCAAGGTTAAAGATGCTTACGCCTTATTAGTGTAGCTGTCTGTCAGGTCAGAATCATATGGAGCTGTTACCCCCAAATTCCACTACCTCCGCTCCGCCCCCGCCTTCCGCAGCCACTCGCTCCGAACTCAATTTTTACTGGTACCCGCTCTACAACGGCTCCGCTCCGGTGCGGAGACCTGAGGTGGGTAAACAAGCATGCGCGGGATTTTCGAGATCTTGCGATACAGTCCGAGCAATAAACGCGGAAGTTAGATCCAAACACCTGTTGTGTGGGAGAAGCATCGGCATGAACCGTTTAATCTGCCCATCGTTTGTGTTGAGAGATCAGCAGTGTTTGGATCAACAAAGTGTGACTACTTTGATAGTGGAAACTGTATTTATGGCTTACTTTTGTGCATTTAAACTTCAGCCGCCATTGATAGTTGTTAAAAGTTGTTAAACCTGTTCATATGAAACAAAAAACGCCTTTTGTTTATCGATTTATTGTGAAAAACGGAAGTTGTGCTTGCTCCTTTTCCTGTTGGGTGGTTGTGATTTCTGTCCATTTACTGCGGAGGTGCTCCGGCGTCCGGCAAAAATAGGATCGATTCTATTTTTGCCGGACGCCGGAACAGAGGGTGGCGCACGGCGCCGCACTGCCGGAGCACGGCCGCAGTAGTGGAATAGCTCTGATTGACTACAACGGGACCGATTTTGCTCCGGCGTTCGTGTCGGAGCGGAGCGGAGGTAGTGGAATTTGGGGGTAAGTTCAGGACTCCCCCTTCTTAACAGAACTTGCTGGGGGAGGGCTGATGTCACCACATCCTGCACATTCCGCTTGTCTCTTGTTGCTCAGCTGACTGGGTGCTTTTTCTCTGTTCAGCTGTCTCTTCTCATATCTGCAGGCTGCCGAGAGCAGATGCTAGGTCCTTGTCTCAAACAGGTCCTAAACAAATTTTAATTGGAGCAGAGTTCCAATGCTCCCAGTTATAAGTCCGTCCTCCTTTACAGGCGGCACGGTTTCTCCCGGAGCCCCGATCATTTTATTAAAGAGTTTCACACATTATACATGTTCCCGGCTTACAGCCCCTCCCTTAGGCGTAACGATGCCCGACCGGAGATTCTGTGAAGCTAGGAAACATGGCTACTTTACAGTTCGTGACAAATCCTCCCCGTGATACCAAAACTAGGCCCGGGCTACACAAATTCTCACATATCATTTCTTCACTAGATTTTGATCCAGCCATGACGTTTAATCAAGTAATTTCTTCAGTGATGTTATTCTTCTCACTTGTGTTTCAGCATTCGGACAGCGCTCAGGCGCAGCTAGCTGTTCCAGCCTCATTCTGAAAGCTCCGGTTACAGGAAACTGAAAGATCTATCTGCCATGGCTGGTTAAAAATGTTTCTTATTTTTTTATTTTTATTCGTTTTTACATCTTATTTTTTACTCTTATTCTTTATTTATTTTTATTTTTGCCTAGTTTATCCTTGGCTTTTCTTGCGTCGGAAAGCCGTAATTTCGTTATACCTTTTTAAGTTAATCGTCCGTTCTCCCAAATTTCTTTCCTTTTCGAGAAATTGGTGCGGTTTTCACTCCAAGGTTATAAGCTTATCAGGTCCTTAGTGCGCAAGCTTTTATAAGCCTAGAAGACAGTTCTACGTCGGATAGCCTGGTATCTAATATTTAAACCTTCACTCCGTAGCTCCACGTTGGGCGCCATGTCGCGTGCACGTCCCATTTGTCGGTTCCGTTAAAACCCAGTTCCGTTAGAACTTATGAGACTGTGCATCTTTCAGGGTTTGGTGGGGATGTCGGTGAGTTTTATTGTACTAGACCCTGGTTATGGACTTCCTAAGTAAGAATCATTTCTTCTATTTTAAAGGTGAAATGATATGCAAGACTTGTACCTTTGTAATAGCCCACTTCTTTTTAAGCAATCCCGTTATTTTTTGGTTAAAATACTGGGGACGAAGCCCGGCGGGAGGCCAGCCCTTCCGGCAATTGTTTGGGTTATTTGGAATTAATTGCGCCCCTATCAGCTTATGTGGGTGGTTTGTAACTATTAAATGATTCTTGTTAGTTGATCAGGCTAACATAGATTTATCAATTTATTTAATTAATCCAACCCTCCAGCGCTGATACTTTTTCAACCTGCAATGAGAGCCAAAATTTACCTCTAATGTTTCGGTTTTATCATCCTTAAGACATCTCGTTACTCGCGGGTGAGGGAGGAGACAAGCTCCTCTTATCTTAAGGTTTCTTTAAATTAATCTGTCACAAACCGTAAAGTAAATCCTGATAACTCAGGATCCTATAATTAATATGCTTACTTCTGTGCAAACAATGGTCAGGGCCCCAATCGTTAAGCTCTAGAGAAAACCTGAAAGAATAAGGATTATGGATCTTTTTCCAAAAAGTTTATTACAAGATCAAAAAATACAAAAATGAGTAAATATAAAATTAACTGCTTCCCCCAAGGAGGAATTAGTTCTAATGATTGATTAAGAAATAAGGAGTTGATTTACACCAACTCGGTCTTCTGTGGATCGCCCCAAACTTTTCTCTCTGTCAGCCTCCGTCCAGAGGACGGAGGCCGACCTCTTCTCCCCCAGCTCTGCTCTGTCTCTTCCTGTCGTATGCCCCAACTTCTGTCCCAGCTCTGCTCAGGGCTGCTCTTTTATACCCTCCCTGGGCCAGCTTAGACAAGGTAAAAGTCACATATATCATTATCTCATGACAGTAAGGTCATGGGGTCATTTACCAGATACACACTTTTTAGCTCAACACAAGACATTTGGTATCATTTTCACTACATGCAGCATTCTACATGAGGGCACAGATCACTACATGCAGCATTCTACACGAGGGCACAGGTCATAAATCATCATCTGTGTAGCAAAGCGTCAGTTTCCCTTCAGCATTCCTGAGAGGACTTCTGGATCCGATGGGCTGTCTTCACTCTGTTCCAGTCCTTCTTTTCCCGCTCCTGCCAGAGGTTGGGTCAGCCTCCTGACCTTTTGCCCAGTTCTGTCCTCTTGTCCCTGTGACCCTTCTGTGACCCTCAGCTTGGATGCTTGTTTGTGCAGCTGGGCTCCTGTCTTCTGGCTGATTTTACTCGCATAAGCCAGTCCAGTGTGTTTCAGCTTGCCACTGTCTTTGGCATGTGGGGACTGGCAACACAGAAACACACATTTTTATAAAAACTTCTTTATTAAACATTTACACAAAAGCATAAAAAATATTTTACATAATATCTGACATAATAAAAGACTAAAGCAGCTACAAGTAATGATAACACATTTGTCTCCTTATTAGCTTATCACAGTTTTGTGAGCTGGTGCTGGCTACTGGGATAAATGATACGTGTGGTCATTCAAGTGTGAGCTGTTCTCTGGATAGGGCAGGAGTTTCCAGATTCTGATGGGCGCTACACAGGTTTCCGGCATAATGGTGAGTTTTGACCAATTCTCGACCACACGTGCAGTGATGATGTCACCTTTTGATGCCCTGTGGAACTGTGCACAAAGATCTTCTGGCACTGGCACAGGATGAGGTGCTGAAACATAGCCTAAAATGTGACAGGAGATTAAAGTTTACACTTTAAATATTACTTGTTACATAATACATCCATCCATAAATCAATCCATAAATCAATCAATCAATCAATCAATCAATCAATCAATCAATCAATCAATCCATCCATCCAGGCAGATGCCAAAATATTAAACCCCCAGACCCGGTTGCCACGAACACTCAGGCAGACCATGGCACAACCCCTCACACCAGGTGTGGCAGGGGGAGGGGGGGACAAAGATCTATATCATCAAGAGAAGTTCCAGGAGAGGGGAGGAGTCAAAGGCCCCACCTGACATATACAGTCATACACAAACACAGTCACACACTCCCTCCCTCATGCTCACACATGCACATACAACCCAAGACTTACAAAAATGCACGCCGGACACCCACTCATGCTCCCCATACACACCCTATTCACTCTGGTCCCGGTACTGCTGCACATTGGGTACAACCATCACCGGAAACCAGAGTTTGACCCTTTCTGGTGGGGTGCTGATGAGCAGGCTCCCCCGCCCAACGCTGAGCACAGCAACCCACCACCCCAGACCCCAACCAGACGGCCAGATCTCCCTCCTAGCCTCCAGCCCCAGGAAGCCTAGCAACAACAGAGGTGGCTAAGACCCCTAGTCTCCCTCCGCCTGCTCCAATGTAGTGTTGTGTGATCATGAGGTGTATTCCATGGCTGTGGTGACTGGGCAGTGCGGGCATCATCCGAACTATGCCAGCTGATGCCACCGCACCACCCCACTTACACCCTCAGCCATCAGTGTCTAAGTGCAGTTTAAAATTGGAAGTGGGCACCGGCACTCGGGAGGAGGCTGAAATATCCCCCTGCCAAATGCCGTTGATTGTGCTCACTCCCAAGGCCCTAAGTGTGTGTTTGTGTGGAATGTCGTCAGTGGAATTGTATAAGGTGCAAATAAAATTGGGGGGCAGGTTGCCACAGGAATGCGGAAATGGGGTCCATACCCGCACTCCCTGACTTGCCCACCCCCCAAGGTCCTATGTGTATGTTTGTGTGATTATGTGAGGGAGCAGGAGGAGAGAAATATGCGGGGATGGGGAGGAATGGCTGGTTAGGTGGAGCCCTCCAGGGAGTCAGCTCCCCTACTGGCCCCAATAGGCACCTCTGTTGTCAAACCGCCACCCAGGGCATGGAGACCCCAGCCCATCCTGCCAGGGCCCAAAGCAGCAGCATTACAGAGCCCCACGGAGTCCGAGGGCACTAACCCAGCCCCACCCCAGCAGAATATCTATGCCCATCCCTGCATTTTCACAACTTCCAGGATATATAAGACATGGGACATCCAGGTAAGGTTGGGTCCTCCCCCTCCTGGACCTCCCCCTCCCCTGTGATGGAACGGCAGATGAGCCCATGTCTACCTGAGGCCCCTGAACCCGGGTCAGGCACTGCTGCATGTTCCTGCCTTCTTCCCGGCAGCATACCTGCCAGGACCCGATACCACATGAGGATGTAGCCTCTGGAAGTGGTCTGTTTTTCTATCTACAGGTCACCTCTTCAGTATTGGGTCATTTGGAGACATACGTCTTAACTGGTGCTTTAATCTGCAAGAAACTGTTGCTTCAAGGTCCCTCCAAGCTCATTCTTATCTAAGACTGGTTTTTATTCACAGCACAAGACGGATGAACTTTCTAAATTAAATCATATAATAAACAATAATGGTGGAAGGATAATAACAATGTTTTGATTAATCTGTGCTTAAATTACTGTGGTTGAAATGAATATTAATATGTTATGATCAGTAATTTTAGATTTAACAAGTGAATCACTATCTTTGACAGCTCACACACTCAGACACATAACGATGACAAGGTTAAGCTAATATCCTGACAATGTTTTCTGTTCCACCAATCAGAACTCCTGTATCTGACGCAAGGCGTGTTTTCTGAGGTTTGTTGGTAAAAACCCTTCTACATGTCAAATTCTGATTTGTTGGTGAATCAAAATATGACGGTTATTAAAACAGGACTTACTTCACTGTGAGTTAGTTCTAGTTCTTGTGAGTTCTTGAGAAAGTTTCGGACCGGCCATCTGAAGCAAAACCTCTTTAACCCAGAGCACCTTTTGACGAGCTGTCAAAAACCTGTTGCACACTACAGCTGACTGCAAACGGATCCTTCAGAACAAAGCTGAACCAACTTCAACTCCTTAAGGGTAATTCCTAAGTCGCAAATAACAACTGTCATGACCTGAAGACAACTCGAGACTAGTCTAGTCAGCACGGCGGTTGCTTCTATGGACCTCGGTACCTCTGGGGTCCCCGGACCTCAACATTCCGGATATAAAATGGGGCTCTTCGATCAGGGTAAGTAGACTCGACAGATTGCGTCTAATGTGTTTTTGATAAGAACCAACTTTGTTAGTTTATAGCAGACCAAATTCACTCCCACTCAGAACTCAGTTTCTTCAGATACGAGGGTTCTGATAACATCACATTCACACGTCCTCACCTCACATTCCATCCACTTAAATCCATTCATCACGTAAAGTGTCTGAGTTGTCATGTTTAAATTGTTTAGAAAATAAATGTCTTGCTTTTTATAAACTTGCCTCTCTTCTTGAATTAATACGAAGTGTCTTACAATCCCTGAATAAACAAATAATTCTAAACCTTCTGGTTAAACATTCAAAGACCAATCAGACTGGATTTCCATATTTATATGGAAATTCACATCATATTGGTCAAGGTGTAGGGTAGTATATCAAGCTTTAAAAGCACCCAAATACATACATAATCACCCCGTTACAATGATATATAACAGTAACAATTTTTGCTGAAAATCACAGTAATAATTCTTTGTGCATTTAGTGCCAACCACAGCCTTAGATCATGCTTCAAAAATGCCATACTTAGATGAGCACCTGTGTGCATACACACACCTGTGTAAGTAAGGTTTCTCTATAGGAGTGTTCAATAGTGACAATGAGGATGCTTATTTAACTTCTGAAGTGTGCCAAATTCAGGAACTTGTATCAACAGCTCCAGAATGTCGGTATTTACCTGACTCAGGACCAGGGATCTCCATCACCCTGTTGGACCCATTTTTGAAGTCAAAGGTATTTTGTAAGCCATTTAACTTCAAGTCGATGTTTTCCTTGAGTGGCGTGATGGAAACATCTCTATCCTGCTTCTTGTCCAGATCCTGATTTGCAGGCTGACACACCGTGACACCGTATCGCCCCCTCTTCCTCCTCTTCTTCAGACTGAGGGAGCCCTTATGTTTCCTGTCAGATATTGAGTCCACTTTTGAATGCTTTGTATATCCAGACACGTTTTGGCTTTTCAATTTGTTTTTGCATCCATTTTTAACTGTACCGTTCAGAGTTGGCATACTGTTCAACCATTTTTGATATAAATACTGTTTAACTGTGTAGTTTCCTGTGAAACCAGATTGTGTGGGTTTCTTCGTCGATGAGTCCAGTTTAAAAGACAGAATCTCTGGTGGTTCAAGTTTTGTAGAACTACTTATTAAAGTTTTGTTTCTAGAAAAAACACTATTTCTTCTTCTTTTTGAGCCAAACAATGTCAACCTCATGGTTTTTATTTCTGAGGCTTCAGGCTGAGGTTCAGGGACATCCAACAGGAAAGGACTAGTTGGAAGTTTGGGTTTCTTTGGTGTACTTAGGCCTGGGAAAAACTTGTCAAGTCTGCTCTGTCTCTTCTGTCCTACTTCATTTGTTTTTTCTCTGACTTTTTCACGAAGGCTGAAAGATGCTGGATTAGTAATCTGAGTTTGTCCTTCGTTTTCTAAACATGACTCTGCCTCCTCTGCAGTTTTGTATACAGTTCTCTTCTTGGTCTGACATGGGAAGTTCCTTGTGTTCAGGTGTGGCAATATGGACTGATGAGGCAGTTGGAAGTTTGCTTTACTTTGTGTACTTAGGTCTGGTAAAAATAGGTCAAGACTGCTCTGTCTTTCTTCATTTGTTTTTTTTCTGACATGAAGGCTTGACGATGTTGGACTGGTAATCTGACTTTGTCCTTCGTTTTCTAAACATGACTCTGCCTCCTCAGAAGCTTGTTCACAGTTCTCTACATGGTCTAACATCTGTAGATCATCTTCAGTTTCACTGATGGGAAGTTCTTTATGTTCACTCTGTGTGGCAATACTGACTGGTTTCTTTGGTGTACTTAGGTCTGGGGAAAACGGGTCAAGACTGCTCTGTTTTTTCTGTCTTTCTTCATTTGTTTTTTCTCTGACATGAAGGCTTGACAATGTTGGATTGGTAATCTGAGTTTGTCCTTCGTTTTCTAAACATGACTCTGCCTCCTCTGATGGTTCACAGTTTTCTTCATGTTCGGACATCTGTAGAATATCTTCAGTTTCACTGCTGTGAAGTTCCATGGGTTCATTCTGTGTGGAACTACTGGCTGAAGAAGCAGACTGAGTGGCTTCTGTGGATTTGACCTCTCCTTTTAAAGTCTCATCTTCTGATTGGGTTATGGCAATTGCAAGGTTTACATTCTCACTAACACTTTCAGGTTCTGTAGGGATAAAATCTGTATTCTCTACATCACTCGAGCTGACAATGTTCAACCAACTGTTGTCAGTCATCTCTGATGCTTGATCAGAATTTGAGTAGAGGTCGTCATCCACGTTAGTCAGGTCAATGATTTTATCGATTTTAAAGCAGTGCTCTGGGGAACTTAGTGTTATAGGTCCATTGTCTGTGTTTTCTGAAGAGTTCTCTAGATCAGGTTTGACAACACTTTCATTGCAACTCTGTTTTTCTTTGCACGTGCATCTAAGAGATGATGAAGCAACTGGTGAATGCATTTCTATGAACTTTGCAAAGCAGCAAATGACTTGAATTTGCTCCGGTTTGTTCTTCATGTTTGATTCTGCTGCACCATCTAAGTCGTTGGATATCTTTGGTTGCAATGAACCCCTCACTTTCATCACATCCTCAAAATCAAGGTTTTGATTAACCAGATTTTGAACTTTTTCATAGATCGCTCTGGCTTCTTCTGGAGGCAAAACATCCAACTTAAATGAGTACTTTGAGTCAGACGTATCTTCTGATGAGGGGGATGCAACAGGAGAGGCTTCTTCGTCATCATCAGTTAGATCAACCGATTCAGACGCTAGCTGTGATGAAACATTGTTCTGCACCTCAGGTGCAAGTAGTTCAGAATTTTTATCAGTTGTATTTATCTGGCTGCAAGTCTCATGCACATAATGATGCTGCATCAAAGTCCAAGGGAAGCCAAATTCCTTGTCAATGTCATCCAACTGATCGTTGACATTCAACCACAACGATTTATACAGCTGCTCTGAATACACTTCATCATTTTTAAGCATGTGGTATTGTTTGAGGTTCTCCTCATAAGCAGGATGAATTTGTGATAGTATGACACGCTGTTTTGGGATACGTTTACATACAAAAGCAACATAAGTAATATGCTTTGATTCCATCAACTCCTTGTAGCACTTATGGCATGTTTCAATGTCTGAATTCCAAAATGTGTTTAGTATTTGGTCTATGACTGAATGCTTTGGATCTTCTCTTGGCTTGACTTGAGCTTTTTCTGTTTCTAACAATAAATTATCTAGAGAATCCATTGTCCAGGTTACAGTTGGGATGGAAGAAAGTTCTAAGACAGGTGGTGATGGAGGTGTAGGTACTTCATTTTGTTCCTCAGGAAGGGTTTGACTCGGTAGTATATCTGAACATTTCAGTGTAGATGGTCCAAGACCGTCCTGCTCAGAACCTTGAGAGGAGCTAGGACTTTCAGAGACTGAGATTGTTACAACAGCACCATCACTGGCCGCTGTGTTGTTGACTGTCACTGGATTTGGATCTTCTTGGTCCACATTAGACTCCTCTACAAATGCAACCTCTTTTTCCACTTCAGGTATAATGTCTGTGATATTTTTAGGATTACAAGTTGGAGTGTAAGAGGAGGCATGCCCATCCTCCTGTGACAATGGTGGCACAACAGCAACAGCCCTGGTAACAGAATGAGCTGGCATTGCCCGAGCAGAGTCTTCTGCAGGTCTGACAGTTGGAGAATATCCTAATATATTAATTAGATATGGATGCTGTTTCAAGAATGCATCAACCTTATTTATCCTCACTGAGCTTTTCTCTGATGGACCCTCATTTTGGAATCCTGCTGGACAATGTTTCGAGACCATATTATTGCCAGGGAGTGAAACATCGACTGGCTTCTCTCGCTCTTTCACCCCTGCTGCTGTGTTCATGGTGAAACCCACCGGTAAAGCATTTTGCTGAAGAGGATTTACAGTGAGCGGCCCTCTTGGCATTGCACCTTGAGGTAAAGTTTGCACAGAATGGAGTGATAGAGGTTGGGTAGCACTCAAGTTACAACTTCGAGAGCCAGCCGAGGTCACAGGTTGCATAGTTTGATTGGATTGTCTGGATGTATTACTGAAACAATGGCTTTCATAAGAAGGTGGAAGCTGCTGTTGTGCCTTATGATCTCTGTGATGTTTGATGGATTTTTTTGGAGAAGGGTTCTGAGTATACTGATTGTTTACATTTGTATTTCTGGAGTTGGTGGGACCTTCACGGTTGTAAAAGGATGAGTTTGGTTGAGTTCTTGCTTGTTGAGAATTCTCACTTGTGTTGGGAAAGTTCTGAACCAGTGTAATCGATGAGGATTGTAGTGCAGAGTTGTAATGAGCCACTTGATATGTTTGGACATTTTCAGAGGCTGCAGACGTCAATGAGCCTGGCTTGACCATCTGTTGGTAGGGAAGTGAAGGAGCTGATGTTGCATATGGGGTAACATATCCGTTTGATGGTTGATGGTAACTATGGGAAGACTGGTTTTGCTGGAGATGAGATGCATCCTGAATCCTTGATGTGGGCGCCTCATTCACTGCAGCTGTTTGATTCCAGTGGTGGAATGTAGTGGTTGGGCTGGAATAACTTGCTAAACTCTGATTAGCATAATTTGAATTAGAATATTGCAGAGTTTGAATCTGAGGTCCACTCGTTGGTGATGGAAAAGAGTTAGAAGTGTTTGTCGGATTACCAGAAAGCATTCTGTTACAACCCTTCAAATTATTATTCCAAAGGTTAGTTTCCAGATGAAGGCCTTCAGTGCACTGCTGATTCGGCATTTGTCCGTTAGCAGAAACTCCATTGCGAAAGGAAATATTTGCGCTCTGTGATTGTTGGACCCCTGAGTTTGCATTAATGTACTGATGCATGGTGTTTTCAGACCAAGAACTTGATGCATTATGGGAGGAATGAGAAGCTGGTTGTGGGAGGGATCCAGTATACTGAAGTTGCCCGTTTCTCTGTTCTAAAGAATGCATCTGTGTCCCACGCTAATCCTTGTGAGAAGTCAGGGAGAAGTTCCTAAAGGAGGAGAATAAACACAAGTTAAAAATGTTGGTGTTAGGGATTTTGTATTCATTTATCTCACAATAAGAGGGTTTGTGTTCAGTTCATGTAATCTACTAAAAGAACTGTTGAGAACGTATTAGGAAACAACTGTCACTAAACCACTTGTTGTCTTAACCTAGCAGCTGACGCCATGATAACATATTGTAGACTAAGACGGGTCATTCTGCTACAGTCAAAAAGATTAAGGTCAATGATTTGATACTGTTGTCGCCAAAAAGGTCAAGAGGTCATCTACAACGTATATTGAGCTGAATTGTGAGTCCTTAGGTTAACAGCTTACTGAGATTGAAGGTGCCAAAAGCTGTTTCAGTGTGCATGCAGTTTAACATGCTGTTTTTCAGTCCAGCTTATGTAAACCAGCTCCAGTAAACCTTGAGCTCTCGGATCATATTGGGTAAATAGAGATAACAGGGCTCGTCGACCTCTGGGCTGGAGGGTGCGTCGACCATATTGGGAAGTGAAAAACATCACCCCATCCTCGGTCCAAAGTCAAAGGACTGTGGGAGTAATGCCAGGGACAAAAAGTATAAATTTAGGACTCCACATTTGGTCGAGGTCTTTTGTTTTTTGGCTGTCCTGAAAGCTGTGAGCAGATTAATAAAAAGACCACGCTGTCTAGGCTGAGAACTCCGTCTCCGACTCCTTCTTTAAGAATAACAGAAGATGCCCACAATACACTATCTAGTCACAACATGATGCATAACCTGCAACACCTGACTTGTTCTGTGTGTAATAAAAACATGCTGCACGGGGGAGAGGAGTTGGAGTTGAGCAGAGACTAGGGTTGTCACGGTATGAAAATTTAACCTCACGGTTATTGTGACCAAAATTATCACGGTTTTCGGTATTATCGCGGTATTTTTTAAACAGTGTTGCACATGTTCAGAAAGCATTGATAGTCCTGTTCTACACAAACTGAAATAGTTTTGAAAAGGTTTAACAGTGTTTATTAAACCTAAAATAACACAAAGCCTTAACAAAAGTGCAACTTTTCACAAGGAACAAATAGTTTCTTTTTCTGGAACATGTTACAGTAGTGCAGGTTTAAATTATACAAATCCAAACATTCAAAACATAAACAATATGTAAACAAATCAAAGAAACACCACTTGTTTTCTTCATTATCAAAATGAAAATCTAAAACTCCAGTCCACACTTGACTTGAGCGCTGTACAAGTCAACCTTAAAAAATATGTATTTAAAACAAATAGCCACTTTAAACAAATTACTAAAATAACTACTACACTATGTAATCAAATCCAAATGTTCAAGTATAAATGGCATTGAAAAAGTAAACAAATCAATGACAAGGAACTAATTGTATATTTCCTTCATCAACAAGTAAGATGCTTCATCCAGCAACCAGCATCATGACTGTATGCATGACCATTTACTTCAGGTTGAAATGCAAAAATGTCAACATATTAACCTTTTCTGGTTTAAGATGTGATCTAAGAGAGGAAAGAATGTGCCCGCTGGCACTGAATATTCTCTCTGATGGAACACTAGTTGCTGGGATACACAAAAGCTTTTTTGCCAGCCTGGCAAGATGAGGCAGCTCTGATGCATGGCCCCTCCACCACACCAGTGGATCATCATCAGCTGGAATGGATGGCAGAGACATGTAGACTTTGACTTCCTCCTTCACTTTATCTTCTGGGGTGGCTGGACCTGAACCCTCTTCAGATCGCTGCTGCCTTGTTGAGGTAATCTTTTTTAGTAACCCAGCAAGGCCTTTCCCTCCTGCTGCTGCTGTAGAGTTACTGCTGGTGCTTTGTGGTTCCTGCCTGACTTGTACAGGGGTCAGCTTCAAGGCCTCCTGAACACAGCGGTCAACTACATCATCCACAGGGGCATCTAAGAAGTTATTCTTGAACCTGGGGTCAATGAAACAAGCCATCTGCATGACATATTTTGCTTTCTCTGTGTACCGGTTGTTTAGGTCTTCTCTCATTGCCTGTTTCATCTGCTTGGTCAGGGCTGGTTCCTCTTCATTTTCCTCCAGGACATCACCAGTGATGTGGTCAAGAACTGGCTTAATGGCTGATAAAGTCACTCGTGTCTCTGAGCAAAGTGCATCTGTAAACTTGCTTAGTGGTTCAAGGAGCTGGCAGACTTGCTCCATGACAATTATGTCAGTGTCCTTGGGCATCAGATGCAAAGCTCCTCTTTCTGCAGCCAGTGTAGCACAGACTGCCTGCTGCTGGCTGATAAACCGCTCAAGCATCTTGTATGTCGATCCCCATCGGGTCACAACGTCATGGATGAGAGCCAGCGGTGGCAAGGTGAGGGCAGCTTGCTTTTCTCTCAGTCCTCTCTTTCTCTTCCAGCTCCGTGAGAAGCCTTGGACAAGATGACGACAGGTCCTTACTGCTGTTTCAACTCTCTGTATTTTCAGAGCCTTTGAAATGGCCAGGTTCAAATTGTGACAGAAGCATCCAAGCCACACATCTGGAAACTCTTCAAAGGCTTTGGTCATGTTGGCTGCATTATCTGTGGTTATGGAGACCAGATCTGTCTTGTTTATCTCCCACTCCTCCAACATATTTTCAAAAAACTGCAATATTTTGAGCAGAGTGAACTTCTGGAAAAAACTGAGTTTCTAAGCAGTGTGATTCCAGTTGCCAGTCTGGGGTGAGATAATGAACTGTAAAGCTGATGTATGGTAGACCACCCCCTCTTTCACTGGTCCAGAAGTCAGTAGTGGCAGCAAAGAATTCACCCTGAGCCAAACTCTTCTTAACATCAGCTTTGACTGCGTTGTACATTTTTGGGATTTCAGTCTTAGAAAAATAATTGCGTGTAGGCACTTTGTAATGAGGTACGGCAACCTTCATCATCCTCAGAAAGCCAGGTCTCTCGACTGTCCGGAAAGGCATCATGTCTTTTGCTATTAAATAGGTGATAGCTGCAGTCAGTTCTTGAGCCTTTTGGGATGCAGGCACATAATCGGTCTGTTTTTGGAATGCTTGCTCAAGTGTCTGTGTCACTGATGATCCAGTAGCGGTACTCCGTTGCCTCGCTGTCTGTCCCACTGCTCCTCTCTGTAAACAAAAATAAAATATATTAAAAAAATATCCATGTCATTGTTTTGAATCATTATAATTATTCAACTATTCATATCAATATACATACGATGTGTTTGCCTATACCTTTTTTTTTGCTAACTCCAAAGAAAAGGATTGGCAAAAAATGTATTATCTCACAGGGAATTTTAAAGGAAGTTCAAGGCATATTTCCCATTAATTCCAATATTTCATTATAACTATGCGTTGTTGATCACTTCAAGGGTATTAAATGTACTAATTATAGTGCCAGAAATGTGTTACAGTTTCAGACAACTACAAAAAAAACTATATCAGGAAAATATTATTGTCCTCGGTTTGTGTCCTTCAAGTTGATATGATATATCATATCATTGCAGATTAGGGTAAATGTCATCAAGCAGTAACCATTATTAAATTCATAATAATAGGGTGAGCAGTGGCGACCAACTCATCTGCGCCATGGGAGCCATAATGCATAACATCATTTTAATATGGGGGTGTCCGTGACACGGTTTAAATGCTGGCAGAGGACGCTGCGGCTGCAGTCTATAGTGACTCGTTGCATTCTCCCTCAGCCAAAAGTCCTCACGTCATGCATTTAAGCTAAAATGCTAATGTTGACTTACCTTGCACTGGCTGTAGAGACGTGGGTGATTGTCACGCAGATGTGCCATTAGATTAGAAGTGTTGCTGCCTTTTGCAGACACTTTTTTCCTGCACGTTCTGCAAACGGGATAGCCGTCTTCTATTAACTGTCCCTCGGCATTCTTCAGAAATCCAAAATACGCCCATACTTCCGATTTAGTTTTCTTTGAGGGCTGATGGATTTCCTGGGCGCTGCGGTCTCCTCCTTCGGCCATTATTTCAGCTTCCGTGCAAACTAAAAAGTGCGTGTGCGGCGAGCGGGATCTTCAACAGAAGCGACGGTGGCTGGTAAGGGTCACCGCGCCTAAACCGCGGCCACGGTAAACCCACCGAGATAATTTAGTTTTTTAAAAACTGGACGGTTATTTTTATTGTCAACTTTTTTACCGGGGTTTACCGCTATACCGGTTACCGTGACAACCCTAGCAGAGACACAGGTGTACTCTGTTACACTTCCCTAAAAAAACTCTCTCTCCCCTTTGCAAAGCTGAACAAAGACAGCCACTCGTGTACAGTGTGATTGTTTCATTAGGTTTAACCCTAAAAGTTAAAGAAAACAACAGGTTTTCAGGATAAAAGTAACATGACCTAAGCCACGATAATGTTGCAATGCAACTTTTGAATCAGCCCTCCAACCACAATCCACAGTAGAGCAAAAAGTTTTCTTTCCACTTCCTACTTTTTGAGGAAATCATTTTATTTTATTCTTCCCAGATTTTCTCTAATAAAACAAAATGTGACAAAATACTGGGGCCTGGGGATGGACTGTCCGATCTCGGGGGCAGAAGTTGCTGAGGTAGTCAAAAAACTACACAGCGGCGGAGCCCCGGGGGCGGATGAGGTTCGTCCTGGGTATCTCAAGTCTATGGATGTTGTAGGGCTGTCATGGTTGACACGTCTCTACAACATTGCGTGGTCATCGGGGGCAGTTCCTAGGGAGTGGCAGACCGGGGTGGTGGTCCCCATCTTTAAGAAGGGTGACCTGAGGGTGTGTTCCAACTATAGGGGGATCACACTCCTCAGCCTCCCTGGAAAGGTCTACTCCAAGGTACTGGAGAGGAGGGCCAGATCGATAGTTGAATCTCAGATAGAGGAGGAGCAATGTGGTTTTCGTCCTGGCCGTGGAACTGTGGACCAGCTCTATACCCTTGCAAGGGTGATGGAGGGGGCATGGGAGTTTGCCCAACCAATCCACATGTGCTTTGTGGATTTGGAGAAGGCTTATGAACCGTGTCCCCAGGGGCACCCTGTGGGGGGCGCTCCAGGAGTATGGGGTGGGTGGCTTTCTGTTAAGGGCCATTCAGTCCCTTTACCAGAGGAGCGTGAGTTTGGTCCGCATAGCCGGTAGTAAGTCGGACCTGTTCCCAGTGAGGGTTGGACTCCGCCAGGGCTGCCCTGTGTCACCGGTTCTGTTCATCACTTTTATGGACAGAATTTCTAGACGCAGCCGTGGTGTGGAGTGTGTCGAGTTTGGTGGCAGGAGAATCTCGTCTCTGCTTTTTGCGGATGATGTGGTCCTCCTAGCTTCATCCAGCTCTGACCTTCAGCTCTTGCTGGGTAGGTTCGCGGCCGAATGTGAAGCGGCTGGGATGAGGATCAGCACCTCCAAATCTGAGACCATGGTTCTCGACCAGAAAAGGGTGGCTTGCCACCTCCGGGTCGGGGGAGAGGTCCTACCTCAAGTGGAGGAGTTTAAGTATCTCGGGGTCTTGTTCACGAGTGAGGGTAGGAGGGATCGGGAGATCGACAGGCGGATTGGTTCGGCGTCTGCAGTGATGCGGACGCTGAGCCGATCTGTCGTGGGGAAGAGGGAGCTGAGCCAGAAAGCCAGGCTCTCGATTTACCGGTCGATCTACGTCCCAATCCTCACCTATGGTCATGAGCTTTGGGTAATGACCGAAAGAACGAGATCGCGGATACAAGCGGCCGAAATGAGTTTCCTCCGTAGGGTGGCCGGGCTCAGCCTTAGAGATAGGGTGAGGAGCTCGGACATTCGGGAGGGACTCGGAGTAGAACCGCTGCTCCTCCGGATCGAAAGGAGCCAGTTGAGGTGGTTTGGGCATCTGGTCAGGATGCCTCCTGGACGCCTCCCCGGGGAGGTGTTTCGGGCATGTCCTGCCGGCAGAAGGCCCCCGGGTCGACCCAGGACACGTTGGAGAGGTTACATCTCCAATCTGGTCCGGGAACGCCTTGGGGTCCTGCCGGAGGAGCTGGTGGACAAGGCCGGGGAGAGGACGGCCTGGAGCTCCCTAGTTGGGATGCTGCCCCCGCGACCCGGGCCCGGATAAGCGGAGGAAGATGAGACGAGACGAGACAAAATACTAGTAATGTTTTATTGTACCAAAATCCTGCTGCAAGAGCTGATAGCAGCAGATAACTAGTAGTTACGGTTGACAGCCCCCCAATTGGGGTCTCTACAGTTTCATGTCCCAAACATCTACAGTTGTCCACACTCTCCAAGCACAACTAAAACCACAATCAAACAGCCCAGATGGGAAACAAGGCCATTTTAAATTGTAATACCGTAAATCCTCTAATACAGGCCCGGGCCTGTATTTGACTCAAGCTCATCAAGCTCCAGGCCTTTATTGGAAGGAGGGGCAGTATTAGAGGCAGGCCTCTAATTCTATTTGAGCAAAATGAACTAATGGTTCGCTGGAGTTTTTGACAATTAAAATTGCGCCCACATTTTCAAAGTTAAACACATTTCTTTTAACAACGGTAGTTTCTGCTTCAGCCATCTCCCCCCTCCCCCTGCTTCAGCCCTCTACCCCCTCCCCCTGCGCAGCGGCCGCAAACTCACTGATGCGCCTGCAGCCTCTCGGAGTTCCTGCTGCTCTAAACATTAAAATAATTATTTCATTTTCTGTTCCTCACTTCTGAGTACCTTCAATGGTGTCTGTTTGTTGCAACCAGCAGGTACAAAAACTAACTTGTTTTTATTTGACTATTTTTCTGTCCTGTCTGTTTATTATCTTCCTGCATCTCCTCTCAATCCTAAAGAAAAACTGCTACCTGGGTTCATATATATTCACCTCATGAGTTACCTTTGAACTGCAGTTCTAAAAGATCTACCGACCGCAAAAACAGCGGAGAGCTCGCTGTTTGGCGGCCGTATCAGTGATCAGTGCGTCGGAGGACAAGGTGATGCGCGCAGCGCCCCGCTCCACAGCATGCAGCGAAACGCATCAGGCGCAAATAAAAGACAGAAAACATTAAAGAAAATGAACTGACATGAACGATCGCGTGTTAAATTAGTTTTTGAGGTGGCGACACCTGATTGTTACTGTGGCCATGCTCAGGAGGCAGATCTACCGACCGCGAAAACAGCGGAGCGCTCCCTGCTTGCCGGCCGCATCAGTGATCTGTGCGTCGGAGGACAAGGTGAAGTGCCCCGCTCCACAGCAGCGATACACATCAGGCGCAAATAAAAGATAGAAAACATTAAAGGAAATGAACCGACATGAACGATCGCGTGTCAGTACCTACGGTCGCGGGGATTCCCTCCACGTCGCACCTACGTCACAAACCGCGGCTATAAACGGAAGTCGCCTTTCCAGCTCACCACTCAGTCATCGTTTCTTCAGATTCATGATCAGAGTTTCCAACCTACCGATCAATCCAATGAACTATCAGCTCATAGTAAGTTATCTTACTTCCTTCTGGAAAGCCCGGCATTTCCGTGTCACTTCGTTGACGCTCGAACGCTCGGGGGTTTCCTAGATCAGCCGGCGTTTCACCGACGCTCTCACTTCCGCGTCTGTGAAACCACGCTCCCTATTGAATTATCGTATGATCACATTCTCTTTTTGTGGGTAAAACTCAAGAAAAAAATTTTTTTACTTGGTTTTTTTAGTTTTATTACAAAAAGTGCATTTTATGATGAAATTGATGAAAAAAACAAGAATTTCTTGATATTTCGCATAGAAAAATACCGCGAATAAGTGAAAAATACCGCGAATCTGCGAATTCCCCCTGAAAAATGCTCCAAAGAAAAAATCCGCGAAGCAGCGAATCCGCGATGAACGAACCGCGAAGTAGCGAGGGATTACTGTATAGTGAAGTTGACTAGTTCATACACCCCCTACTGCTGCTCTCCAGAGTGTTCTGCAGCATAATCAGCACGTTCTCTTTGAACTTGATAGTGTAATGACCTGGCTGGGGTTGTAAGCCAGGTGCATTCTGGGTATTGTGTTATATGTGTTTCCTATCGTTCTGCTAGTTCCTATGTGTTGATTTGCGTGTTGTGTGAGTGTTATGTAAGCCACAGGGAAGGTGATGTGTGTTCTGTGGAGCGGGTTGAATTAGCATGGTTAACTGACACCGTGACTCTGTGTGGTAGGAGTGTGATAGAGGATCGTGTCTGTAGCGTTACAACGCGTTGAAGAAATAGCCTAATAAAGGTCTGCGTGAACCTCTACTGCCACCTGCTGGTTGATTTGGGGATTATAACCCTACCGCTGAGACACTCATACTTGCTTATTACCACATTCCACCCGGCCACAATAAGAGACCGGCCATTATTCACCTCCGCTGACTCCGGCGCCGGCCAAAATTGGAGACCCGGCCTTTAATTGAATACCGGCCTGTATTAGAGGATTTACGGTAAATTAAGATACAATGATATTTGAACTTTATTTTATAAGACTATCTGACCTTTACTGGTGTTTGCTGGGGAAAAAACAACAAAAAAAACTTGAATAAATTTAGTTGAGGGCCCCTACAATAAATAAAACAATAGACTAAATTTCCTACATGGAATTTGAACTCACAACCTCCATCCTGTCAGCACTTTCAGACAGGGCAGCTCTTCTCAAATAAAGTCCAAGTATTATTTTATCTTAATGTATCAAAAACCAAAAATTGCTTTGTTTACAATCTAAACTGTTTTGATTGTAGCCGTAGCTGTGCTCGGGGAACGCAAACAATCACTGACACTTGGGACATGAAACTCCAAAGGCCCCCAATTGGGAGGCGCCAGGGCCCAAAGAAAAAAGGCCTAGGGCCTAAAGGGTTAATTAATTACCGTAAATCCTCTAATACAGGCCGGTATTCAATTAAAGGCCGGGTCTCCAATTCTGGCCGGTGTCGGAGTCAGCGGAGGCAAATAATGGCCGGTCTCTTATTGTGGCCTGATGGAATGTGGTGACAAGCAAGTACGAGCGTCCCAGCAGCAGGGTTGTAGTCCCCAAATCAACCAGCAGGAGGCAGTAGAAGTTCACGCAGACCTTTTTTTAGGCTTTTTCTTCAATGCTTTGTAACGCTACAGACACGATCCTCTATCACGCTCCTACCACACAGAGTCACGGTGTCAGTTAACCATGCTAATTCAACCCACTCCACAGAACACACATCACCTTCCCTGTGGCTTACATAACACTCACACAACACGCAAATCAGCACATAGGAACTAGCAGAACGATAGGAAACACATATAACACAATACCCAGAATGCACCTGGCTTACAACCCCAGCCAGGTCATTACACTATCAAGTTCAAAGAGAACGTGCTGATTATGCTGCAGAACACTCTGGGGAGCAGCAGTAGGGGGTGTATGAACTACAGTAATCCCTCGTTTATCGCGGTAGATGCGTTCCAGACCTGGCCGCGATAGGTGAAAATCCACGAAGTAGGGACTCCCAGCATGCCCCTCGCGGGGATTCCCTTCACGTCGCACCTACGTCACAAACCGCGGCTATAAACGGAAGTCGCCTTTCCAGCTCACCACTCAGTCATCGTTTCTTCAGATTCACGATCAGAGTTTCCAACCTACCGATCAATCCAACGAACTATCAGCTCATAGTAAGTTATCTTACTTACTTCTGGAAAGCCCGGCATTTCCGTGTCACTTCGTTGACGCTCGAACGCTCGGGGGTTTCCTAGAGCACCGACGCTATCACTTCCGCGTCTGTGAAACCACGCTCCCTATTGAATTATCGTATGATCACATTCTCTTTTTGGGGGTAAAACTCAAGTGCCAGACCGTAGGTACTGACACGCGATCGTTCATGTCGGTTCATTTCCTTTAATGTTTTCTGTCTTTTATTTGCGCCTGATGTGTATCGCTGCTGTGGAGCGGGGCGCATCAATTTGTCCTCCGACGCACAGATCACAGCAGGGAGCGCTCAGCTGTTTTCGCGGTCAGTAGATCTGCCTCCTGAGCACGGCCACAGTAACAATCAGGTGTCGCCACCTCAAAAACTAATTTAACACGCGATCGTTCATGTCAGTTCATTTCCTTTAATGTTTTCTGTCTTTTATTTGCGCCTGATGTGTTTCGCTGCATGCTGTGGAGCGGAGCACTGCGCGCATCACCTTGTCCTCCGACGCACTGATCACTGATACAGCCGCCAAACAGCGAGCTCTCCGCTGTTTTTGCGGTCGGTAGATCTTTTAGAACTGCAGTTCAAAGGTAACTCATGAGGTGAATATATATGAACCCAGGTAGCAGTTTTTCTTTAGGATTGAGAGGAGATGCAGGAAGATAATAAACAGACAGGACAGAAAAATAGTCAAATAAAAACAAGTTAGTTTTTGTACCTGCTGTTGCAACAAACAGACACCATTGAAGGTCATCAGAAGTGAGGAACAGAAAATGAAATAATTATTTCAATGTTTAGAGCAGCAGGAACTCCGAGAGGCTGCAGGCGCATCAGTGAGTTTGCGGCCGCTGCGCAGGGGGAGGGGGGAGAGGGCTGAAGCAGGAACTACCGTTGTTAAAAGAAATGTGTTTAACTTTGAAAATGTGGAGGCACTTTTAATTGTCAAAAACTCCAGCGAACCATTAGTTCATTTTGCTCAAATAGAAATAGAGGCCTGCCTCTAATACTGGCCCTCCTTCCAATAAAGGCCTGGAGCTTGATGAGCTTGAGTCAAATACAGGCCCGGGCCTGTATTAGAGGATTTACGGTAATATGTTTTAGTTTCTAAAACTGGCTTATTTTACAACCACGTTTTTTGCCCCTGATCCGAGTCCAAGTTTGATCATCATCTTATACTGAGTCCGGTTCCGATACAAGGTCCTTAAAAAGTCACTCATCCAGGAAGTACACTGAACAGTATGCAACCACAGATAGTTATCCAGTGTGATAAATACAGCTATGTTGGCTGAGATCTTTTTCCTGTCAGATGGAATTCCTGATCCAATTCCATGATCCCACTCTGAACTTTACACTAAACTTGAGAGCTCTGGTCCAACCTAATAACAACATCCTTTACAACTGAACAACAACCCACATTCATCTAGAATCGGATTTGGAATCACATCACAGCCACCTTCTCTTCTGAGGACACACACACACACACACACACACACACACACACACTAGGGCTGTAGCGACGCCTCGATGACGTCGACGGCTCGATTCTAAAAATTTGTCGACGTCAGATCCGGTAGTCGACGCACCACGCCCACTTGTTGCATCCACAGGAGTTTGTAAATAGAGGAGGAATCTGCATGTTTTTCCTCTAGTTCGCCCTCTTCTCCACCTTCACTAACATCTCCGCCAAATACCGAAGACCCGGAACAATGTCCGCCCACTACTAGATTATTTTCCTGTTTTGCCCGCCTTCGTCTCTCGGCAACGGACAACAACTTCCGGGGTCAGATGCGCAGCTCCGTCTCTACCGCAGATGTAGAAAATCACCGGGAGCGCTTCTCCCTTCATAAAGGAGCTTCTTTCAGACATTAGGAGAGCTGTTTTGGTGGTAGCAGTCTCTCCTCTGTGCTGGTCTGTTTGCTGCTGGGTGTTTTTGTTTTATTTAAACTTAGTAACTTGAACTTAATGTTGGTAAAGCTGCTGTTAGCATCTTCGCTAACAGCTTCTTGCGTTGGGATAAGCTGTTACGTTTTGGTTTAGAGTTCATCTTTTTTTGTGGCGTAGATCTCCCTTTTATTACATTTAGAGTGTTGTGGGTTTTTGGTTTCGTTTAAGATATCACCTTCAGTTTGGTTTAACCACCCAGTTTAGAGTTGGACCGTTGGAGATTATTTTGGTCCAGAACCCTGTAATCTTTGCCCAGTAGGACATCCCTAGTTATTTGTACTTTTGTTTTAATTCCCCACAGGCAGAATTAGTTTTATTATTCCCAACCTGTGGATGGAAAGGTTTATGTTTTTTTTTTGTAGTTGTAAATAAACCTGATCATCATTTTAACTTTTAAATCCCGTTATTGTCCCTTCCTTTTTGCACACGAGCCAAACTCCCCAGGAAGGGTCGTAACACCACTCGTCTCACGCACACTACTGACCAAAACAAAGCAGCATGGAGACACTCCATCTTCTACCACCTCTCAGGCAGCAGCCTGCACTCCCAAGTTCTACATGTCACCAGAACATAACCAACCGCAACACAATAAAAGCAGTGTTATACAAAATGGAAGGCCTGTAGTGTTTATTCTCTTACAGTAAAAATTTATCAATTTTTTTGAGGAATTTATTAGAGATTTTTTGGTTTTTATTAACTGTGCAATAGAAAAATAATCATTAGATTAATTGTCTAAATCAGGGATTCCCAAAGTGTGGTGCGCGCACCCCCGGGGGTGCGCGAGCTGCCGCTAGGGGGTGCGCGAGATGAAAAGTGTAATGGCTGCGGAGCTCAGAGAAGTCTGTCAGGTGTCACCATTAGCGTAGCCAGAAAACTCATTTGTGGGTGGGCCAAAGAAAAAGTAAGTGGGCCCAATAAATGTAATTGAAAACAAGTATATTTTACTTGTGTGTGTGTGTGTGTGTGTGTGTGTGTGTGTGTGTGTGTGTGTGTGTGTGTGTGTGTGTGTGTGTGTGTGTGTGTGTGTGTGTGTGTGTGTGTGTGTGTGTGTGTGTGTGTGTGTGTGTGTCCTCCACATGTGCCCTAACTTCATAATAACAATGCGCCGAGCTTCAGCACTCTGGCCTGCGCACGCCGATATGTTCCGTATTTTATCATTTTTAACGGTGTTGGAGAAATCTGAAGGTGGTGAGTCATTCTGGCAGATTGTAATTAACACCTGTCTCATGCAGGTGTTCTGACATTGTAAACCTCACACGCGCTGAAGATCTGAAGTTTAGAGTGCGTCTGTCAGAGGTCAGACGCGTTCCGGAACCACGGCTCACGGGTGCACAAGTGAGCACATCTGGGCTGGGCAGAAGTCATTTTACAACATTGGTTTAAATAGCACCATTAACGAGACACAGTGACTTAAACGCTGCAAGTTGTGAAGCACGTTCCATCCGCGAGACGCATCACCAAGCGGAAAGTGAATGCGTCAAGCATAAACCAAGCTTCGTGGAGCTGTGCCGCGCGAGCGCGCACACACACACACACACACAGATTCAATAAGTGCACGCTGCGCAAACTCCGGCACGCCAGACTGATACCGTCAGACTGAAGGCAGAAATGAGCTCTGCCTCCTCTGTGATAAAAACTTTTAAGAGGTTTTATAACATTTTTCATTCCAGGTCAAATTAAGATATTAGCTTCTATTTTGGGATGATGTATTAAAGTCGGGTCCGCTCCAGCCAGTGACTCCGAACCTGCAGCATTTGTTATTCCAGTCCGCGTGGCAGCGGATCGCAGATTCAGCCACACCATAAAACAGCAATAAGTCGGTCTGAGGCAAAAGTGAACCTCATGGCTAAAGCTTTTTCCTTTTCCCCTATAGACATTTGATTACGCACCAGTAGGTGGCCAGTTCAGGTTTACGCAGAGCAGAAGGAAGGAGAGCGCTCTGGCCGCACAGATTAAACGTTCCTACTTTAAGAAAACCGTTAAATTTCATTGTTTATGTGCTACCTGGGCACTCTAAATATTTATTTAAAATTAAATCAAAGGAAATTGTAATTGTATCGAATGCTTATTAATTACTATTTAAAAAATGAAAGTGATGGGGAAAAAGGTCGATCATATTTTTTTAACCCTGTCTGTTTAGCTTGACGTCTGATAGCTATATCTATCTATCTATCTATCTATCTATCTATATATATATATATATATATATATATATATATATATATATATATATATATATGTATATATATATAGCCATGCCGTGATGTGTGTGTGTGTGTGTGTGTGGGGGGGGGGGGGGGCGTCGACAAGGTCGGGACATAGAAGGGGGTGCGCGACTAAATACGTTTGGGAACCACTGGTCTAAATAGTCATTAGAATAGTCGACTATTCGATAAAATAATCGTCAGAATAATCGTTTTAAAAATAATCGTTTACCCCCAGCCCTAACACACACACACACACACACACACACACACACACACACACACACACACTATGCTTCTTTTTTAATTTTTTTTACTAGTTTTTATGTTTTCTTGTTTCAAAATTTCTGACTGACCACAGTTCAGAGAATGGCATGAAGTAAAATAAATATTAAGTATGGTAACATAACACTCATATAACACAACTGTAGGTACATTTCTACCAGCATCATCAATATCAAAAGCAAGATAAAAGGTAACAATAAAAGCTAAATATTTCATGACAAAAAGTCAACTAATAAAGTACTGCGTTGATATAAAATTATTTTTTTCTGCTAAAGAAATAGTTATTGTAAATATAAATAATGCTGGAATGAAGCTGAATCTTACATTTAGCAAATAGCCAATGTAATAAAAAAATAAAGTTTGACTGTACAAACATTTGACATAACCTGGTTAGCAGGTTACTCATGGTCCCTATCTACAGAAATAGCCCTCTGGGACAAACCAGGTGGATTTTCTTTCTTTTTAAATGCCATTTTTATAATCTACAAATATGTCTAAATGAAATTTACTATGGCTGGATACATTTCTGAGGAACAGAATGTTTAATTCTGCACAGATATGTGCAGAAATACAAATTATTAATACTAACTTATTAACATTTTAATTATATTTCAGTTGATTGCATTTTACTTCTTCCACCAAGTCTCAGAATTAGTTTTCTGAATTATACCATACCAATTGTCATTTTTTCTACAGTCTTTGAATTATACCCAGTTGCTAGGAACTACTTTTTCTTCTGCCTCCCACAGTACAACTCATTAACTATTCAGGAAAACGGTCAGATCGGATAGATAATAATATTAACTGCATTTTGCGATGTAGGTGATGACTAACATGCAGTTATTGTGTTATTTATAAATGGTGTATTTTACTGGTGATTCATCTCGAGTCCCAGTATTCATGCGCTCATGCCCGGGAAACCACTTGGCTCACACAATCAATGAGCGGTTCACAAGCTGTAGCCAGCACCGTAAGAACGCTGCCGGGCCGCAAATTGGTCCAGCCGAGAATTGCGCGGCAATCTTTGGCGGTGTTCTAACCGGTTTTAACCGAACAGCTGCAAGAAAGAAAAAGAACAGGGGGAAAAAACTTCAGCTGCAGGAAAAAAGGGATTCGCAACGTTCTCCAGTCCGCTGCAGGACGACGAAGACTGTTTTCACGACATAGATGCGTGGATCATCATTGCATGTAAGTGCCCTTTCTCTTAACTGACTTTAAGTCAAACATTGTTTGCTCATAAGACTAGTCACCAATATTTGAGAAAGAAAAAGTTTGAGTTAACTGCCGTTCTGGTTCAAAATGTCTTACACGTGTACTGTTTGTAAATTCAAAGCTGCGTCAACTCCCATTTATTCGACATGTTAAAATGCACAGAAATGTCACTAACATTAGATTTCACTGTGGCTATGCAGAGTGTCCTTCTGCTTTTTCAACAGTAATTGCTCTTCAAAAGCATATGTACAGAGCGCTGACGTGGTTAGGTCCGTTTTAGGGGGGCTTCAGCCCCCCTATCATTTTGGTTTTTTTTTTATTTAAATTTTTTCAGTTGACTTTTTTTTATTTGTTCACATCTACATGCTCAACACAATCACGACACGTGTAGTTGGAACAGGAGTTTTTTTTAGTCTGAAACAGAAATAATAATTAATGAATATAGAACTACACCGTCGCACACAGGAAGTATCAAGAAAGGACTTCCTCCCCTTCCTTAAGCCCCGACAGCTTTGTTGACAATTCAGGGGCAGGGGCGATACAGCAAAACCTATATGTTGATGAGCAAACCCTGCTCAGCACTCATGTAAGTCACTCAACATCACATTAGGGTAAGACAGCAACAGCAGCACACCGTTAACATTTCAAGGTTATAGTTCAGACTTCAGAGAGAGGAAAATGCTACCGCACCGACATGCTAATGCTAACTCCGCTAGCATGTTTACATGCCGCAAACCATAACGAAAAGCTTTGATGTCAAGTAAAATGGTCGGAAAACTCCCCTGAAGTGACATTAACGAGCCAGCCAGTTCATTGAGTGACTTAGTGCCACCAACTTGAGCGTACAGTAATGAGTCTGCACAAACAGAACCTGCTCTGCGCTTGTGTGCAGGAGCTGCAGCCCTCTGTGGGTTCAACTCTGTCTCTCCCTGCTCTCCTCAACAAGTAGCCTCTCCAATAGTCAATCACAGACAGCTCTGTTTTATCCAATCAAAGCATGTCCAGGAAACACTGCTTTACAGAAAAACACCCATTTAACAGCTTATTAAACTGCTTTCTGCTGCTGGTTAGCTACCAGTCACCATCCACTGCCTGCAAAATACTTTGTTGTAATTCATGTGTCATGATTAGGGTGACCATATTTGACTTACAGAAAAGACACATTGCCCATTCCTAAAACTGTTAAATTGCACTCTTTTCAGTTAAAGAGAACTTTTAATTTCAACATATAAAGTGTTTCTTCTCTGTTTGGTTAGACATAAATGATCCCTTGATGTGTAAAAGGAAGTGAACAGTGGAAATGTCCCAGGAAAAGAGGAGGGTTAATCAACCTAATCAAATATAATTATATAAAGTCCTCTTTATCTGAAAAAAGTGCAATTTTCCTGGCAGTATTTCCTGGACATGCTTTGATTGCATAATGGAGAGCTGTCTGATTGGCTGACGGAGAGGCTACATTGCTTTGTAAATTGCAAATTGAGCAACAACAGGGAGATTTGTGCAGGCAGAGACTGAAAATATATGTAACTCTCATATAAGCTCTTTTATTATTCATTGTTACATGCTACTCTTTTCATTATGGGATCATGTTATAATATCAAAGGCCTCTCTGTGTTTCTCTCCTGCACAAGCTCTAAAACAGCTGCAGGAACTCCAAAAGGGAGTGAGACATTGCAGTCTCTTCTTGTACCGGTTACCAAGGATGCTTCTGCTCATCTTAGAATTACAAGTTCTTGTGACATGTTAGTTCCTGCCTAACAAGGCAATATATATATATATTTACCTTATAAGCTCATTTTATTATTCTATGCTATGGAAACTCGCTCAGATACTCAAGGCCTCTACACAAAGGTTAATAGCTGTATATCTTCTCCTGCACCAGAGAAGGGAGTGTGCACATTCCATCTCCACTCAGTGCCTCTCGGTACCAGTGAATGTATCTTCTCCTGTCATGAATGTATCAGGATGTTCCTGGTAATCTCAAGGATGCATGTTCTAGTGATGAATTAACTGTCCACTAACAAGGCTGTTATTCTTTACCTGTCATGATCATTGACGTATGTACATGGCAAACTGCGTATGTTACATTCCTGTACTCTTCAATAAAAATCAGCCGTTTCAGCAGAACGGGGAGAGTCTGTCCGAAGCAACTGACGGGAGCAGGTCGCGGGACCTGCTGTATGTTGCAAAGGCTCTCCCCCTTATGAGCGGTGAAAACAGTGACTGGACTTCTGATCATTTGTCTCCACATTCTGCCAACTCAAAAGGTGTTTAACTGCATCTTCTCCGTACCCGTGCTTGGTCTAACAGAAGAAAGACCAACAAGACGGAGTTGAGCATGCAGAGAGAGGGCTGCATACGACTGCAGAGCAGGTTGTGCTCTTGCAGATTGATCACTGCACGCTCCAGTTGGTGGCACAAAAATCACTCCACACTAAAAACCTGAATCAGAATATGGCCGAATGAGTATATTATTGACCGTTTTTCTATATTATATATTTTTTCTATAATATAAATATTATAGGTACATATATGTATCTATAATATAGTAAACAGTAGGGATGAGTACCGAATTCGGTACTTTTTAAAGGTACCGACCGAATTCCATAGTACCGACCGAACACCGATTCACGTCATTTCAAACGGTGCCTCGTTTCGGTACTGCCAAGACAGTTGCGCATGCGCAAGAGCGTTATGTCGCCGGTCCCTGCGAGCCCGTTGTAAACAGAGTAGCATGGTAGAAAGAACGCACGCTAAAGCTTGGGTCCACTTCACTAAATGTGATGGGTAACTGGGTGATGAAACTAGCGACAGACAACGATCTAAGTGAGACATCCTCATCTTAATCTGCTCCGGTAGGTAAATAAAATGTTCAAGATAACGTTACCTTGATTTGTTAGCTTCCGTTTCGCTAATGGTGCGTTCGCTTTCTCATCGGAACTCCGAATTTCCGACTAGAAGAACATGAACGCGCTCTAAAGTTTGGCTTTACTTTACTAAATGCGACGGGTGATTGGGTGAAGGTAAAACCAGTGACAACGATCTAAGTTTGAGGCATCATCGTTTTAATCTGCTCCAGCAGCTAAATAAACTGTTAAAGATAACGTTAGCTTGATATGTTAGCTTCCATTGCCACCGTTGTTATCAGCTAATGGTGCGTTCGCTTTCTCCTCGGAAATTCTAACTTCCCAGTAGGAAAAATCAAATGAAAAAGGACGGCAAAAGGAATGAAGATACACAGTAAATTTAGTTCACAGTAAAGATGTTTGCTTCAGTTTAATTATCAGCTTATAAAACTACAAGGACGATGTTAAAATACAAACTTGTATGTTATTTATCGTGATATTTATCAAATATGGTTATATATTGAGAAAAATATATAATTATAAAAGAGAATTAAAATAATAAACACTCAAAAGTATCGAAAATTGGTACCGTTAAGTACCGGTATCGACTCGTAGGTACCGGGAATTAGTACCGGATCGATTCAAATGTCAAAGGTACCCATCCCTAGTAAACAGCCAGTTTCATATATGTCACATATATTCAAAAGCTATATCAAAACATATATTAAAACCTATGTGTTTATATGAATTCTTTCCATGTGGGTTGTCAATTGCTTAATATTTCCTATGTTTACCTATGGTAAAGAAAGGAGATATTGTACTCATCTAACTTTAACATAAATTTTGGCAGCTTAATGTGACGTTATGGAAAATGCCATCATCATGAGCAACCAAACATAGGCTATATTAGGCTAACAGTTGTCTATATTCTGTCCCATTTATCCACCAATGGCTGTTTCAGTTATTGTGAGTGAAAACTAAATGGCTTAGTAGCATTTCTTTTGGCATTAGAAATTGAAAATGATTTTCAATGTGTTGGCTAGATGGATATACGAAGATTTTTTTAAGAGAGTGAGTGAGGAACAGGAGAGAGACCGGGTGGTTGATGCTGAGGAAATCTGCATGGTCAAGGTCAGTGATCTACAGCGAAAACAGGGGCGAGCGCACCGTTATGAGCATTTACCTGAGCACAAAGTTCCCAAGCAAAATTGAACAGTTTTCTATTTAGGAGTGAACAGGTAAGAGAACTTGAGAAAAAAAAAACTATAATTATCATCTGACCTGCAACCTTATGTCAAGTTGTATCTGTATAGTTGACTTTCTGCATTATAAGTTCTACTACTTGCTGGATATTTTTATATATACTGTTATTTTGTCTTGTAATTGTTAATTATATACTCCTTTATTCCATATCATAGCGGTGTTATTCATATATTAAAACTATCAACTGCACACTCATTTGGCAAAATAAAAGTTTGACAATTATTCATTTGTTCTTTATTGTCACATTTCAGTAACATTTATAATTAAACAAGTTGTAATTAAACAAATTAAATAAATGACTACAACATTTCCCCCTGTTAAGTGCAGTAGACTGAAATGAATAGCTTTATTTGGAAATATATCTAATTTTTAATGGACTTGCATAAAATCTTTCTTCAACATATTTTTTTTTATTTATTTATTTATCTCAAACCATCGAAAACATGAAATTGCATATGCCCTCCCCCATATTCCTGGTGCATACAAATATATATATTTTTTAAAATGAGGAATACGATAAACATATGCTGTTGAATGAAACAATACAAAACATAGACCCCACTAATGAACTGATTAAGTGTTATTTTTTATAAAAAGAAGAGAGAAAATGCACAAAGGTAGGAAAGGAAAAGAAAGTGATAAAATAATAGGTTTTGTTAAATGTTCTTCATATAATGAATTAATTGACAAAGTTTTTGCAGGGTGTGACAAAAAACGTTCAAGGTCAAGCTCCTGGGGCTAAGCCCCCTCTATATCTCAATCCTAGTGACGTCCATGGTACAGAGTCCATACACCCACAGTTAAATAAAGGGCGCAAACACAAGGACATGCTTTGACATGCAAATTTGAGGGGTGTACCTTTGTGTCAAATCGTGTAGCAACCTTATGGGAGCATCTACAGCTACACAAGACAAATGGGACAAAAGTGCCTTGCCCCTTTAATAACTGTCCAAAGACTTTTTCTGTCCATCAAGGGCGTCAGTTTGTTTTCAGAATTGCTGGGGACAATAACCATACACTTGAGTGGGGCTTAAAAATTGCTGGGGACAATAACCATACACTTGAGTGGGGCTTAAAAATTGCTGGGGACAATAAAGTAGGCTAGCACAGGGGGTGGCAACCCGCGGCTCTGGAGCCGCATGCGGCTCCTCCATCCATCTAATGCGCTCTCTGTGCTTGTAAAATAATGAATGGATATTTAAATAAAATGATTTATATTTTACTGCATTAATTTTACATCTGTATGCCAATTCTAAATGTAAAGACTGTCTGCGTAAACCTGAACAGGTCCAACTCGGTCTGTGAGACCGGGTTGACGTGTCACGATTGTGCGTAATCATGCGCTTCTGAGCTGCTTTCTGACCTTCCCCAACTACAAAGTTTAATTACAACAATCAAACGTGACAGGGCCTGGATTTGTATTCAGAACAGTCTAAACATGTTTTAAAAAGAAACGTATGACAAAAGTGGCACCTGCTCAGTAAAACCACCAACAGTGTGAATATTGAAGGCAGAGACGGGCTACAGCTTCTGGATCCACTTTATTTAATCGTTTTATTGATTATCTTTTTATGAAAGATAACTTTGACGTACACGAGCGACCAGGCGCGTTGCAAACTTTTCAAAAGTGTGGGGGATGTTGTCTGTGCCTAAAATAATTTCATGTTCATCTTGTTATTTTAATTTCCATAATAGCGGAGCAGGTGCGAATTTTAGACGCGTCACGCACGTCTCCGTTTTAAACATGTTTAAACTGTTCAGAATACAAATCCAGGATCTGTCTCGTTAGATCGGTGTAACTAAAGTTTGTACTGAATGAAACTTTACATTAAACCATGTTGAAAAGAAAAGGATCCGATTAAATCGTTTCCCCCTCATTTACAGTCAGTACAGCACAGTGCGCGTGGCTCTGGGGTTAATCAAGTTTAGTTTTTTCTCTTTGCAACAATCTTCACAAGAAGGCAAAACAGTTAAATGACAGGTTACAGATATTTCCATTTGACTGTTTATTTTGACGGATAAACTCAAGGATGTTGGTTGATTTCCTCCCACTGAAGCGGTCTGGAAACCCGGTCTCTCTGAGGGATGTGTCACTTGGAAAATGTTATTTTTATGAAATTATGAAAGTTTGGCTGAATAGCGCTTGTTCCTGTCTCCAATATGGAGACGCATGATGCATCCAGTCGCCTCTTCAGCTCATAAAGCACCTGTAGAGACATTTGGTCACGCACAAAGTTCATGTGGAGCAGAAGCGGTCGGGCTACGGCAGGTGAAATGTTCCTAGCCTACATGAAGTGAAACTGTTTAATTGTAACATTAATGTGTTACTGGACACGCTGGTCTGGTTGGTTAGACCAGTGTTTGAAGTGGAAAACACACACACACACACACACACCAATTAAAATAATGCTGATAGCATGGACTAGAAGACAGGTGATGGTTTACGTATTTAAATGATGATCAGACTGATGTAAAATGTAATCTCCATCCACATCCAGACAATTATCCTCTATTATTTCTCTATTTGCTCTGCTCTTGTTTGGGCTGACAGCTGACGGTGCGCGCGGTGCGCCTAGTGGCTGTGATGCACATTTTACACATTTGGAGAGGTGGGCCGGATGCTTTGCTTTTACTGGAAGATGGTCCACTTAACGCACGGGTGTAGACTACATATTAATGACAAATTAATGAAAATTAAATTGGGAGTTTTTACTTCATATTTTAGAAATAAAAATGACGGGGAACACATCTATGACGTCTTTTTAAACAAAATTTTCTAGCGCGACCTGCCTGCTTCACTTGTCTCTGCTTATTAAGGTCCATCCAAAATTACCGTGGCCCACCCAAAAATGAAAACCTGGCGCTGCGCCTGTTAAAACCTCTGCAGATTGGTGTTCTTCACTTGATCAAACTCAGACTTTGTACAGCTAATGTCAAGATGTAAAATTATGAATTCAGTCAACCTCTTCCGTCCCTCCATCTCCTGCTCTCCTTGAACCCGACATCGGCTGTCAGAAGCGGAAGTGAAGAAGGAGATGAGGCAAACAGAGTGAGTGCGACCTAAAGAAACCAGACTGGTGTGGAGGTGAGCAAAACAGCTGGAAAAGTGTGGGTGTTGCATCCCCCACGGGTGCGACGCCCATGGTACCGGCTGCTGTCACCTGTTGTGAGCAGCTCTCTGCTGTCTGAGGGTAGGCCCCGCCCACAACGCTGCGCTGCTGTGGCTCCCAGTGTTTTCTTTACTGTGGGAAACGGGTTATAATGGCTCTTTGATGGGAACAGGTTGTCGACCCCTGGTATAAGATCTGAGCTGGTAAAACAAAAATCCTCATCAGCAGGCTTTTTTGAAAGTGGGGGGGACACAGCTGCCAATTACAAATTTTGCCGGGGACATGTCCCCGGCGTCCCTGGTTAAAATGACGCCTATGCTGTCCATTCATCGTTCCCCTCACACATCAATCTGAAACACAAAGCAATAATTTGCACCTCTATTGCTGCTGCTGCTAGCACAGCTAGCTCGTTGGACACTGAAATGACTAAAACAGCTCAACCAGGTTTAGATGACGGTCATGAAGCAGAAGTGTTGGACGGTGACACTGAATTAGATGAGAATGAGTTCAAGACCAATTTGGCCTTGTTCTATGTCCAGATGCAGGCTAAAATGCTGCTGCCTACCAGTGTGATTCAAAAAATAATTGAAGAGTTCCAGCAGGTGCACAGTTCAAGCACAGCCCATCTTTTGTCTAAGTTGCATCAAGATTTGACTCAGTTAAATGTGCCTGAAAATGAAATCAGAAATCTCATTGATAATCCGTAAAAAACGACCTGATGAAAAGTTTTTAGAAGTGATCAAATACGGAAAACACTTTTCAAGCGTGAATTCAATTATGTTGAGCCAACAGCGATTTACCTGGGTATTGACAGAAATGGAAAAGAGAGATTTTTCCAGTATGTGTCCATTAAAGAGACACTCAAGGCATTACTTAGCCAAGGATCATTTCATCAGCAATATCTCCAAGCAAAATCTGAAACATCAACTCCTAAAGTCCTCGAAGATCTGAGAGATGGTAAAATCATAAAAAAACAATACATTATTAAATGAATCACCATCCTCAGTAGGTATAATCTTATATCAAGATTCATTTGAGGTTGCTAACCCCCTTGGTTCTGGCAGAAAGAAGCACAAGATCTTGGCTATGTATTTGACGCTAGCAGAGATCACGGCACACAACAGGTCTTCCGTTGACCAAATGCAACTAGTTTTGTTGTGCAGGGAGAAGGACTTCAAATTTTCTGGCCAAGAAAAGGTATTTTGTACTGCAGTTAATGATCTGAAAGAAATTGAAGACAATGATATTCATGGTCCTAGAGGGAACAATGTGAGGGGTACTGTTTTGGCCATAACAGGAGATAATCTAGGATCTCATGTAGGCCTGGGCGATATGGCAAAAAGATTGATCATGATATATTTTTCCATATTGTTCGATCTCGATTTTAATCACGATTAATTTTTATATAGTCAGTTTAAAGCAGCTTAAAATGTAAAAATAAAGAAACTAGATATTAGTTAAACCTTTTATTGACATTCTGTGTGTCTTTAATGCTATACAGGCACAAAATAAACAAATGATCTGCTTTGGGAAAATTAACGTACCCTAAAATGTAAACTTTTTAATCTGTGATATGTAAATGCCATTTATGCCATAGCTACTGGCACTTAATCTTAACAATACTGTTTAGCTACTTTGCAGGTACAAAATCAAACAACAGAAAACAAATATAAAAATTAGCAGTGCAGAATTCTCCAATCAAATATTTTATGGAAACAATAACACACCTATAGACCAAAGTTTAAACTGTAAACCTGAATGTCAGTTTTGCTGTGCTATAAACCAACTGAATAAAATGTGCAAAATTTGTAAACACTTTATCTTAGATAACAATGCAGTGTAACTATGTTGCAGCTACAAAATTAAACAATGCAAAACAAGTAAAAAATATATAAAATTAGAACTGAACTCAAATTAAACTGTATTTTTGGCAAAGAAAATCACACACCTAAAGAACAAAGTTTAAACTGTAAACCTGATTTTCAGATTTGCCATGTTACAAACCAAATGAATAAAATGTGCAAAACTGGTAAACACAAGAGCATGACACTGGTGCACATTACTTAGGACTACAGCCTGTTCATCTGCTTGACCAGACATGGAAACAGCAAAAGGCTTTTTGAAAAAGGTGCCAAGAGTCTTTTTTTTTGTTACATTTATTGGTGTAGCTGAAGATGTGGCTTCTGCTGAGGTAGTTGGACTGGACTGGGAAGTCTTCCATTCATCCAGCATCTTGATTTTTACAGTCTCTATTTTGTCAGCCTGGATGTAGTTGGTCTTGAAGCGAGGTGCACATTACTTAGGACTTGGTGACAGATTTTTTGCTAGGAACACTAACCTGTTCACAGCATCTGGCTTTAAAGCTGCCCTGTGGCATGACACAATATTGCCACCTGTGCTAAAAGCCCTCTCTGAGGGTGAGCTAGTAGCAGGAATACAGAGGTACCGCTTTGCCAAGAGGCTAACTCTGGGATATGTTGTGGAGTGGATCTTCCACCATACCAGTGGATTGGTTTCACTGTCTGCATTTGGCACTTGCAGGTAACTGTTTAGTTCAGCCTCTACAGCTTGTTCATCTATTTGACCAGACGTGGAAACAGCAAAGGACTTTTTGAAAAAGCTGCCAAGTGTCTTTTTTGTTACATTCATTGGTGCAGCTGAAGATGTGGCTTCTGCTGAGGTAGTTTGTCTGGACTGTGAAGTCTTCCATTCGTCCAACATCTGAGACACAGTGTTGATCTTTAAAGCCTCTTTTTTGTCAGCCTGGATGTAGTTGGTTTTGAAGCGAGGATCAACAAGGGTTGCCATGCTCAGGAGGTCATCAGTGACATCATCATCATATTTTTCATTTAAGTAGCAGGTGACAGAATTCTTGATGGCCTTGGTAAGTTCTGTGTCAGTATCATCTGGCTTTAAGACCTCTTCATTAAAGAGCTGAAGGACAGGCTTCACACAAGAGACACTGACATATGCTTCTCCAGAAAGGGTGTCAGTAAAGTCAACCAGGGGACTCAGGGCCTTGTGGACAGACTCTAGAACATCTATGTCCTGCCATGAAGGAATCAGGTGCCTGTTTTTTCTGTCATCTGACAAAACCTTTGCAATGGCCTTCTCCTGCTCCAGAATTCTTGCAATCATTGCATGACGCGACCCCCACCTGGTGGGGGATTCTGTGATCAACTTGTGCTTTGGCAGTTTAAGTTCATCCTGGGCAGCTGCTAGTGCTTTTTTCTTTTTCCATGAGTAAGAAAAAGCACTGACCAGTTTTTTGGACACACCAACAGCTCTCTCAATCCTCTTGTCTTTCATGCTTCCACCTGAAAAAAATATTAAATAACTTAACAAATCTGAATATTACTAGAATTGACATAGAGACTGCAAAATGCAAAACCTACAAACTCCATAAAACAATTTTAGTTTGCATTTTTTTCAAATGCTATTAATCAAGGGATAACCAAAAACTGGGTTAAGTCAGTGTCAGACAACAAAAAGCTTTCAGTTGATCCAGAATGGTACAGCAAGAGTCCTGATAAATACTTTTCAACCTCTTAGGGCCCTGTGTCCACACATATGTGGACATTGGCTCCTTGCACTATGAAATGTTATAATCTTCACCTTAGAACATTTTATCATTTATAGACTCATGATATTGACTATGTTAACTTTTTTGTTTTCTTTTTTTATAGGAAATTTGACAAATTCTTTATTTAATGAAATTTATTTTAATATTTGTAATTTTGTTTGTTAATGAGAGTAGACTACTCTTTAATAGTTTGATATACTTTTTCTTTTAAATCACAACAAATACAAGTTCAGGTATCAGGAGGTTAACATTTCTCCTGTTGTAGCTCTCCTTCATTGCCTCCCTCTTAAATGTAATTATAAGATCCCCCTAATATTTAAAGCTCTAAAAACATATTTTCTATTTGCATTGTTTGTTATATATTAACATAAAACAATATTCTTGATATTTACTTACCTATAGCGGAGCGCAGCCGGTGACCAAAACACTGTAGCCGAGTACATCCTTGGAGAGCAACAGCTTTAACTACGTTGGCTCCGTTATCTGTTGTGATGCACACCTGGCGGTCTTTGCTCAGGTTCCATGATTCCAGTGCATCCTCCAGCCCCCGACTGATGATTTCAGCTGTGTGGTCCTCCGGAAAATATGCTGTCTGCAGGCATGTGCTTTGAAGAGTCCACTCCTTGTCAATGTAGTGTATTGTTAGACTCAAATATGGCTCAGATGAACGACTCGACCAAAGGTCAGTGGTAGTTGCAAAGAATGAAACATCTTTGCGCTCCATCTCTAGCTTTTCTCTGCATTCATCATACAGCTGTGGCAGTGCAGTTTGAGAAAAATACTTTCGGCCAGGTATTTCGTACCTCTGGTCCAGCACTTTGATTAAATGCTTAAATCCTTCTTTCTCTACTGTGTTCAGAGGCATCATGTCTTTTGCTATACAAAAAGTTATAGCTTTTGTGATGCTTTTGCTTCTCTTTGAGTTCTGCTCGTACGGTGCAACAGCTGAAAATGACGAGATGATTGATTGCTGTTTTGGTTGTGCAGCTGCACCGCCAGTGCCGGCTGGACCACTGCTAGCAGCCGCGCTAGTGCTAAGTCTACTCTGAGACAAGCTAACAAGTTGTCCGGACACTGCTCGCATTTTCACGCTCTCTGTATAATCACTTGGGTGGTATTTCTTTAGATGATTAAATAGATTCGTAGTGTTGCCAGTTTTTGAAGGCACCATTCGCCGACATACCTTGCATGTAGGCTTGATTTGCTCAACGTCACTTTTGAGATACCCGAACCACCGCCACACAACTGACGTTGAGTAACTTTTCTTCTGAACAATGTCTTCATCTCCAGAAGACAACTCCGAGTCATGACTGGGATCTACTTCGCTGTCTTCAGCTCCACGTTTGGCCACTCTGCATATTAAACCTCTTCACCGAAGTAGCGGAGCAGGAAAAGTGTAATTGTAAATGCTTCTTCTTTTTGTTAAATGGCGGTGGGCAACCAACGCGCATGGAGGGTTAGCGCCCCCTACTGAGGCTGCAAACATCTGTTATTTCTGATCGAGACTCCCAGCTGATCACCGTAATTGAACTGAAAATGATCGTGATCACAAAGTGCGATCATATGATCGCCCAGCCCTAGTTGGAGGTTTTACTGAAAACTTCAGTAGAAGCAGATACTTCTGCAAATATTGCCTCATTGACAGGGAAACCTGGGAGCAATCTCCAACAAAACCAGGTCCAGTTAGATCAGTAGAGACTGGGGTTGCCACAGTGTGAAAATGTAACCTCACGGTTATTGTGACCAAAATTATCACGGTTTTCGGTATTATCGCGGTATTTTTTTTAAACGTGTTACATTTTCAGACACCTAAATAAATCCTGTATATCAGGAAAATATTGTCCTCAGTTTGTGTCTAAATGTTGCCTAAAATTTGTTATTTTGTAAATGTGTTGCTTATTTGTTTACATATTTCCCCTTTAGTCTTTAAAATACCAATTTTTGCCCATAGCTTCTTATTGTTTGTCTGTTTGATGTCATCATTTTAAAAATATTAGAGCAGATGATACTCAGTACTCAAGTAGCCTTCTGATCAGATACTTTTTTACCCTTACTTGAGTAATAAACCCTATATCAGGAAAATATTGTCCTCGGTTTGTGTCCTTCCAGTGAGCTTTGCAGATGTGGGAAAATGTCATCAGGCAGTAATCGTTGTTAAATTCATAATTATTCTCAGAGAGAGACCAACTCTTATCTGCCCCTGGGAGCCCCGTAATGCATAGCGTCATTTCAATATGGGGGTCTCCGTGACACGGTTTATATGCAGGTAGCGGCGCTGCGGCTGCTTTATATAGCGACTCGTTGCATTCTCCCTCAACCCAAATCCTTGGATCACGCATTTTTAGCTAAAACGCTAACGTTAACTTGCCTTGCGTTGACTGTAGAGTTGTGGGTGATGGTCACGCAGATGTGTCATGAGATTTGAAGCGTTGCTGCCTTTCACAGACACTTTTTCCTGCATGTGCTGCAAACAGGATAGCCGTCTTCTATCAGCTGTCCCTCGGCATTCTTCAAATATGCAAAAAACGCCCGTACTTCCCACTTTGTCTTCTTTGAGGGATAATAAATGTTCTGAGCGCTGCCGTCTCCTCCTTTGGCCATTATTTCAGCTTTAGCTTCAAGAAAGTTTTGGTTGTAAACAACAAAGTGCGCATGTGCCGCCGGCAACTTCAGCAGATGATACGGTGGCTGGTAAGGGTCACCGCGCCTACACCACAGCCATGGTAATCCACCGAGATAATATAGATTTTTAAACACAAGACGGTTATTATTATTGTCAACTTTTTTACCGGGGTTTACCGCTACACCGATTACCGTGACAACCCTAGTGTTGAACAATCTCAATAAGAAATGTGTGGGTGGTGAAACCCCCACATCCCCCACAGGTGCGACGCCCATGACATGGACATCCTGTTACAGAAGTTTGATGAACGGGTAATGTATAAAAATGTTTTTTTGTCTTGTTTATAAGGAACCTGAAGCTTGCAATGTAAAGAAAGATACTTTATTAAATATTTACTAAGTTGATAAAAAATTTGTTTGAATTTGTTCTTGGTTTGCACACGTTTATTTGGCATTTAACCAAATGGCAAAACAATACCACATAATGGAGGCAAATAAAAGGGATGCCCACAGTTAAGTGGTTATTCACCATTGAAGATCCAGAACCCTGCTCCGTCCCCGACTTCGCCTTTTTGGATTACCCTGTCTGCACCGCTGCATCTCTGATCTTCTGGCTCCGATCCTGCTCCGTCCCAGACTTCGCCTTTTTGGATTACCCTGTCTGCACCGCTGCATCTCTGATCTTCTGGCTCCGATCCTGCTCCGTCCCCGACTTCGCCTTTGGATTACCCTGTCTGCACCGCTGCATCTCTGATCTTCTGGCTCTGATCCTGCTCCGTCCCCGACTTCGCCTTTGGATTACCCTGTCTGCACCGCTGCATCCAGGGTCCGAAATTAATTTTTTTACTCACCGGCCAAGTTGGCCGGTAGATGATGAAAATCTACCGGCCAAGCATATTTTTTACCGGCCAAAATTATAAATGATTTAGATCTACCTAAAGCATGTAATTCTATATTATGTTGATTCCAAACAGAGTGACAAAATAATTAAAACATCAATTAATAAGGAAAACAACTCTTTTGTCATTTTTACTATTTATTTATTTATTTTTAGAGATGTTTTTATGAACTCTTTCATTGAAATCTAGTCAGACTCCTTGTTTTCTCTGTCCATGAAGTCTGGCCTCCTGCTTCTGATACCGTCTTTGTGCTAAAGCATTACAGCCTCATTTGGGTCATAGTCCTTGATCTCTGGAGAACACAGCTTCACCATGAGAATATCTGAAAGTGTGTCAGGGCTAGGGTTGTCACGGTAACCGGTGTAGCAGTAAACCCCGGTAAAAAAGTTGACAATAAATAATAACAGTCTTGTTTAAAAATATATATATATATATTATCTCGGTGGATTACCGTGGCTGCGGTGTAAGCGCGGTGACCCTTACCAGCCACCGTATCATCTGCTAGAAGTTGCCGGTGGCACATGCGCACTTTGTTGTTTACGACCAAAACTTTCTTTAAGCTAAAGCTGAAATAATGGCAGGAGGAGACGGCAGCACTTGGGACATTTATTATCCTTCAAAGAAGACAAAGTCGGAAGTATGGGCATTTTTTGGATATTTGAAGAATGCCGAGGGCCAGTTGTCTGTGAAACGCAGCAACGCTACGTGGCCATCATAATGTAGCCATTGTCTCACGACTCCGCCGTCTCCAGTTCGCCACTTTTCACAAAATCTTCTGGTTGCCACTGGTCCTGGTGGTTTTTTTCCCAGTTCGACGAGTTTTCATTTGGAAGGCTGGCTGACTCCAGTTAAAAACCGCCACATTTCACTGCTAGTTTTAACACGAAGCTAACCGCTAACTTGATAAACTGATTGAATGGGATAGGTGGAAATGACGTTGGATGCGGCGTTCACGTTTCGCGTACGTTTGTGTAAGTTGCATGCAGGCGGGAGGAGTATCAGAAATCCGTGGAAGATGACTGATAAACATAACTAATTTGGTGCAAACATTTACTCGCCAGGTGGCAGGTAGAGCTCAAAAATTTACTCGCCAAATGGAGCAATTTACTCACATTTGGCGAGTGGCGAGTGTTAATTTCGGACCCTGACTGCATCTCTGATCTTCTGGCTCCGATCCTACTATTAGATCTCTGTCAAAGCTGCTTTGGCCGTTAAGATAGCTTGCATTAACTGTTAGAACAGGAAATAGACCCTTCGAAATAAAAGCATTTCATTCAAACAGGAAGTTGATTTAAAAGGATTATAAATAAAGGCAATTTGTGCCAAATTAAAATACAAGCAAAAGATGATGTCATTTTAGGGTTAGTTACAGTATCCATAGAGGAACGTGGAGTACACGAGGAGACCCATAAGGGAGACGCAGGTGAAGACCTTGACAGCCACACTTAGACATGTAGATGTTTGTGCTTCTAATGGTTCACAAAAACTTTGAGGTGAAAATTCATAAACAAGGCATAAGCAGTCCTTGTAAATAAAAGTGTCCATTAATCTGATCTCTTTGTTTTTGTCAGAGTTCTGATCACTGAGATCATCGTATGCATTCACCTCCTTCATTGCTTGCCAGTTCTTTTGTTTTGTAAATACTTTTACTGCTACTATCTCATCTGTTCCCTCTTTTCTGCATTTGACTACTTGCGTACATCCCCCAGATCTAAAGACTTCCTCAATTTGGTAAACATCTGACGAGTTAATTAATTTATCACCTTTCTCCAGTGTTAAAGGTGGGGATTCTGTGTTACTGCATGATTCAGACAGGTCTGAGTCTGACTTGAGAATTTCCACCTCTGTGACACTATCATCGTCAGTAGTTGGGCTTCCTGCTGATATTTCATCTGTCTCTGACACACTAGAGCTAAAACTGCCAGTATGAAAATGCTCAATTGTGATGAGAGCGTCCCCTGGAAGGGTTGTATCTGCTGGATTCACAGCTGGCATTTCTTGAAGGACTTTTACTGCTACTGTCTCATCTGTTCCCTCTTTTCTGCATTTTACTTCTTGCGTACATCCCCCAGATCCACAGGCTTCATCAATTTGGGAAACATCTGACTGATGAATTAATTTAACTCCTTTCTCCAGTGTTAAAGGTGAGGACTCTGTGTCACTGCGTGATTCAGTCAGGTCTGTGTCCGACTTGTGAATTTCCACCTTTGTGACACTATCATGGTCAGTAGTTGGGCTTCCTGCTGATATTTCATCTGTCTCTGACACACTAGAGCTAAAACTGCTAATATGAAAATGCCCCATTGTGATGAACGTGTGGTTGAGAGCGTCCTCTGGAAGGATTCTATTTGCTGGATTCACAGCTAGCATTTCTTGAAGGAGGTCTATAAAACTTTTTACGTCCTGTCGTTCTATGTAAGTAGCACCCGGTGGTATGAATAACATTAAGTCATAAAGAGAATTATAAACGTTATAATCAAATTGGTCTTTTGGGTAAAATTCTGTTTCTTCTTCTTCTTGACTTTCATATTTAAACCTCCCAATATGATCAGGGCTGCTCTTGTCTACTTTAAAAATGCGATCGACATACTTACCATTCTCAAGCATATTTGTGTCAGGTAGACCAATACACCTAGCAATACACCTCATAGCGTCATAATCATTCTCTGAAAACAGTTGTTGGCCTGCATACAGAAAGGCCAACGTACACCCAAGCCCCCACATATCTATGCCTTCATCACGTGGAAGACCCAAGATAACCTCTGGAGCCCTGTACCCATCGGCCTGCATCAAAGAATCATCTGATAATTCAGCTGTTTTACGAGCCATCCCAAAATCAATCAATTTGACCCTAACAGACTGGGGATTCTGATGAACCAGCATGATATTATCTGGTTTTACGTCTGTGTGAGTTATTCCAATGCTTTTCAAAGCTTGGAGGGCGACTAACATTTGATTCGCGATGGGTCTGATGTAACTAAAACTCAGACGTTCATAATCTGGTTGTTCTAATAAGTCGGCTAAACTCAGATATAAAAGTTCAAACACAAGGCAAAAGCTTTCCTCGAAAGCAAAACTATCAATAAATCTGATCAGGTTGTGTTTGTCGGGGTCCAGAACACTGAGCTGGTTATGTACAATCACCTCCTCCTTAGCATAACATAATTTCTTCTTACTGAATACTTTTATTGCTACCATCTCATCTGTCCCCTCTTTTGCGCATTTCACAACTGTTCCAAACGACCCAGATCCGATTAAACTCTCAGTTCGGTAAACATCTGATTGGTTAATGATTTTAACTCCTTCGTCCAAAAGTAAAGATGAAGATTCTATTTCATCTGTTGAGCTTGTCAGGTCCACGTCTGACTCATGAATTTCCACCTCTGTGACCCTATTTTGATCAGTGAATTCGCTTTCTGCTATTTCATGTGCCTCTTTCCATTTAATAAGGTAATCTGGAACAGGAAAATGCTCCATTGTGATGAACGGGTGGCTGAGAGCGTCCTCCGGAAGGATTCTATCTGCTGGATTCACAGCTAGCATTTTTATAAGAAGGTCTATAAACAATTTTTTGCCTTTCGCATTAGACCAAGCTGGTTTGAGACGCACTAAGTCATCAAGAGGTTCATCAAATAAATTAAACGAATGTCTTTTGAAATTCTTCTTTCCATATTTGTGTTGATATTCCTTCGGATCTTTCAACCTCCATTTATGTAGCCTGTCAAATTTGAAAAAGCGTCTTACACGCCAACCCTCCTTAAGCGCATTTTTGTCAGGCAGACCCATGTGCTTAACAATACACTGCAAAGCTTTGAAGTCATCATCTGGAAACAGATGATTACCTAGATACAGAAAGCCTAGCATACACCCAAGCCCCCACATATCTATACTTTCATCACGTGGAAGACCCAAGATAACCTCTGGAGCCCTGTATCCCTCAGTCTGCATTACAGAATATTCTGATAATTCAGCCGTCTTACGAGCCAACCCGAAATCACTCAATTTGACCCTAACAGACTGGTTATCCAGATGAGCAATCATGACATTATCTGGTTTTATGTCTGTGTGAGTCACGCCGACGCTTTTCAGGGCTTGAAGGGCCAGCAACATCTGTTGACCGACGGTTCTGAGGTAAATCACCCTTTGAAGTTTAAAGCGTGTCTCTTTAAATAACTCAACAAAAGTTGTATTTAAGCATTCAAACGTGAGACAAAAGCAGTCCTTGTAAACGAAAGAGTCGATAAATCTGATCAGACTGTTCGCGTCTGCATGCAGAATTCTGAGCTGGTTATGTGAATTCACCTCCCTCTTTGCTTGCCAGTGATTTCCTTTTCTAAATACTTTCATTGCTACCGTCTCATCTGTTCCCTCTTTTCTGCATTTAAAAATGTTTCCAAACGACCCAGTTCCAAGTAATTCCTCAACTTGGTAAGCATCTGATTGGTGAAAGATTTTAACTCCTGTCTTCAATATTAAATTTGAGGATTCCATTTCATCGGTTGATTTTGTCAAGTTTAGACCTGACTCGTGAATTTTCACCTCTGTGACCCTATCTTGGTCAGTAATTAGGCTTCCTGTTGGTATTTTATGTATCTCTGACACATTAGAGCTTAAACTGGAACCAGGGAGATAATTCATCGTGATGAACGGGTGGTTGAGAGCCTCCTCCGGAAGGATCCTGTCTGCTGGATTCGCAGCTAGCATTTTTTTGACGAGATCTATAAAACTTAAACTGTCATTACGATTTCCCAAATTTGGTGGCAATGTTAGGAAGTCATCACAAGGATATTCTGGTGCAGCATGACAACATACTGGGTGTTTATATTCCTCAAATATTCTTAACCTCCAAAAAGGTTTGGTTCTTCTCTTGTCTAATTTCAAAAAGCGTCTGGCACGCCAACCTTTATCAAGCATTTCTTTGTCGGGCAGACCCAAATGTTTAACAATAAAATGCATTGTTATGTATTCATCTTTTGGAAACAGATGGGAAGCTTGATATAGGTAAGCCAACGTACACCCAAGCCCCCACATATCTATACTTTCATCACGTGGAAGACCTAAGATTACCTCTGGAGCCCGGTACCTTTCATTCTGCATCACTGAGTACTCTGATAATTCAGCTGTTTTACGAGCCGACCCGAAATTTATTAATTTGACATTAAGTGACTGGGGACCCTGAGGAGCAGTCAGCATAATATTATTTGGTTTTATGTCTGTGTGAGTCATGCCGATTATTTTCAGAGCTCGAAGGGCCAGCAACACTTGCTGAGCAATAGATCTGATGTCATTCACCTCCAAACCTTCATACCTCCTTATTATAAGCTCAGTCAAATTTAGATATAAACATTCAAACGTGAGACAAAAGCAGTCCTTGTAGACAAAAGAGTCAATAAGTCTGATCAGATTGTTCTTGTCTAAGTCCAGAACACTGACCTGGTTATGTGAATTCACCTCCCTCTTTGCTTGCCAATGATTTCCTTTTCTAAATACTTTCATTGCTACCGTCTCATCCGTTCCCTCTTTTCTGCATTTGAAAACTTTTCCAAACGACCCAGTTCCAAGTAATCCCACAACTTGGTAAACATCGGAAGTGTGAATGATTTTACCTCCTCTCTCCAGTGTTAAAGGTGAGTATTCGGTGTCACTGGGTGACCAAGTCAGGTTTGAGTCTGACTCGTGAATTCCCATCTCTGTGACGCTGTCTTTCTCAGTGGTTTGGCCTCCTGTTGAGACTGCATGTGTATCTGAAACAGAGTTTAAACTGGAACCAGAAATACACTCCATCGTGATGAATCTGTGGTTGAGAGCATCAGCTGAAGAAACTCTGTTCTCTGGGTTCACTGCTAAAATCATCTTAAGAAAATCTATGAAAGCCACCAAGCTCTCATCTTTTATGTCACTTGCTAGGTTGACTAATTCATCCAGAGACTCTAAATGAAAATAATTTTCACGGCTCTCCTGAATCGTCCTTCCTGTATCCTGCGTGTATTCTTCAGGCGTTTTAAACCTCCAACCAGAACTCTGTGTAAAATACTGCTGGACGGATCGCCCCTGCTCCAGAAACTTTTGGTCAGGCTGATCGAGGAGCTTTATAATAGTTCTCATATATTCATAGTTACACTTTGTTGGAAATAAGGGCCTCCCCAGAAACAAGAACGCGAGCGTACAACCGAAACTCCAAATATCCACAGACTTATTAAGCGGGCAGTCCAAGAGAACCTCTGGGGCGCAGTAACCAGTAGTCTTGGGAATTACCGTCTCTGTGAGATTTGATGTCTTTCTGGCATAATCAAATCCACTCAGTTTTACCTTGAACGGCTGTGAGTCATGGTCCACTAACATAATATCTTCTGGTCCCACATTCAAATGAGTGAAGGATAAATTGTCTAGCTTATTTAGAGCAACAAGCATTTGCTTTGCGATCACTCTAATTTCCTTAACTTTTAAAGGTTTGTGGTTTCTGCTTATCATGAAATCCCACAAATTTGTGTCCAGCTTCTCTAGTGCAACGCAAATCCAGTCCTGGAAATGAAATACCTCGTCACACTTGATAATATTGCTTTCTTCTGGATTATGATGCATGAGATAATAAAAAACTTTAGCTTCTTGTTTAAACTGAGGTGAAACATTTCTCTGAGCGCATTTCAGAGTCACTGTTTCTCCATTTTCCTTTACTCTGCAAACGGCCAAAGTTGGAAAACCTTCATCCATTTTAAGCACTTTTTCAACTTGGTAACTTCTGGTTTTACTTCGAATAGTCGCTCCTTCCTCCATTTTAAAAGACGACATTTCTGAATTTCTACAAGACTGTAAAAAAACGATGCTATCCAATGAAAGATCCACTGACTTCTGTTGCTGACAGACAAGACAACTGACTGTTAAGGTGAGCAACGCCTTTATGACTATATGACGTCACGGCACCCTTTATATATCGCGCATGCGCGTTTGTAAACTCGCGTTGCGCACGCGCCTTGCTGCTACCTACCTGCTATGCTGCAGCTGCAGCTAGGTGTTATTGGCAGCTTCAACGCTGCCGCTGAGAGGCACCTGGCTGCAGCAAAATGGCGACTTGAGCTCAAAGTCATGTGACCTAAATATAATTACATGGCTTAAGTTCTGCGGCTGCATGGTGCCGCAGTTGTTAGCACGGTTTCCTCGCAGCACGAAGGTTGCAGGTTCGAAACTCGGCTGCGGCCTTTCTGCGTGGAGTTAAGTGTTCTCCTCATGCATGCGTGGGTCTCCTCCGGGTACTCCGGTTTCCCCCACAGATCACAACATGCCCTATAGGTTATAAATTGTAAGTCGCTTTGGATATAAAGCGTCTGCCAAATAAATAAACATAAACATGAAAGCATTTCCTTCAAACTACTCTTAACCAACAGGAGAAAGAATGAACCATTCTTCAACAGTGCAGACGCACATGCTGCATCACCAATAGACTAAACTGACTTGTTCAGATAGAAAAACAGATCACTGATCTTCACAGTCGCTGCAGAGAACGAATTGAGAACGAAGCTTTAGTCAGAAAACATCCACTTTGGTTAACTGTGCTTCTCACTGGCGCAACTTCATCCACCAACACGGTAAACTCCTGCAGTTTGTCAACTTACTTTTTCAGGATGAGGTCCAGCTCCACAGTTTGAATCACCAGGAGTATCTGCTATCAGTCCGTTAGATGCGCCATAATCCCATTCGGCGATGTTGGCTACACGGTGTGGTGCATAAATCATTGATTTTCTTTTCTTTCTTTTTTTTTTTTTTTTAACTTCTCCAAAACGTTATCACGCGCGTTTGTTTAATCTGCTGTAGCTAGCGTGGTGAGACAGGCTGAAACCCCTCTAGGACAACCCCCGCGCATCAAACAATGCCCCGTGTGGGCAGGGGCGTGCCTAGAATTTTTTTTGGGGGGGGGGGGGGCACAGCAGGGGCACACATTTGAACAAGGGTGGCACCAAGCCCCCACAATCCGGGTGAAATTTTGAAGCAAACGCTGAAATGAAATAAATTGCAGTTCCACCCTCATCTGCTGGGGGCTGGTGTCAGAAGCGAGCAAATCCTCATTGACTCCCATGTTAAAAATACCAATTTCACAGCAGAAATAAACATGTTCACAGCCTGGTACCAAACATGGTTTTTGTTTAAATGAGTTTACACTCATGACAACTCTGAGGGGGTGAATTTTTTTTCTCACTCTTCCATTTAAGTGTATTAAAAGCCTAAAATTCTGTATAATTAATGAGCATCAGACCCACGTGACCACAGAGCTAGCTCCGGGGAAAGGCCTCAGTCTGAGCCTCGGCCTCGCCTGAAAACTGTTCGGTCATTTTCAGTCTCTCAACTTAGACCATTAGTTGTAGCGTTTGTGCGTTCTTTTTTGGATATTTTTTGTGCAATTGTTGGACAAAATGACTTGCTGTGGCATTAATTGCACTAATAGAGCGTCCAAGGAGTCTCCACTTCATTTTTTTCGGTAAGTAAAATTATATTTATGTATTTTAGGTCACTGCCGAGCTGAGCTTAGATTTTAACATGTACTGTTTAACCATGAAATTTAAATCTAATAGGGTAAACCCAGTGCATTTAACATAATGCTGCACTTTAGAAAATGGGTTGAAATATAAAATGTTGGTGGAGCTGGGTTCCGACTATCGACTTGTGGAGCTCTCGGGAGACCGATGTTTTCCACCCGGTTCTCCCCTCCCCGCAGCTCGTCGCATCTCTGTCTGATCGCGGCTCCTGTCTGCTGCGCGGGCTGCCGGCTTGTGGAGCTCTGGGATGGAAACCTTTCCACCCGGTTCTCCCCAGCGGCAGCTCTGCGCATTTCAGATCGCAGTGGCGCTTGTCTGCTGTGCGGCTGCCAGCTTGTGGAGCTCTCGGGAGACCTCTGTGTTCCACCCGGTTTTGCCCAGCGGTCAGTGCGGCGTATCTCTGACTCAGAAGCTCTGGTGTTGTGCACAGTTAACTCCGGTTGTAGCAAGGTTGCTACCTCCGTTAGCTTAGCTCCCACCTCTGCGTTAGCTTTGGGTTAGCTTCAGGTTAGCTTGTAGCTAGTTCGACCGGGTGTCGTCAGTTGATCCCAGCCTTACAGCCCCACCCTCAGCTCCACCTCTCTTCCCATTTGTGGAATTGTCTGGGCTTGACGGAACCTGTGACACGGTCAAAATGGCGGTGGTGGCCACCTCCCATTTTTCTTCAAAAACGTGTTATTGGAGCTATGGAAACCCATTGTCCAATATTTATATGTCAATGGGTGGCACATGTAAACGGCCCGCAACATTTAAAAAATCTATTTTTTTAAAACAAAACTAGAAGCATTAATTATAATCTTATTAAGCCAATAGTAGTGAAGCATATAGAAAATGTTATGTGTAAATGGGGGTGGGATTAAATAAGCCGTCTTCTTCCCCCTCCCTTTCAGGCATTCAGTACTATTATTTAATACATATACTTACTTTGAAGGAGGTTTGTCACCCGATGGTAAATGCCAAATGCCTGGATTAGAAGAATAAAAATAAATAAATGTCAGCAGGAAGGTGTGGGCTGGATCTGCTGGATCTCCTAACTAACTAACCACATTAAAAAACTTTCCACCCACCTGTCTTGTGGGACATTTTGACTTCTAGATATTAAACCGAGAAAACTGTTGTGAATTAAAACCTCACAAACACAGCTCTAATGGGCTCGACACACGGGAGGCGACAAACGACCGCGATCAGCGAAATTTGTCGCTGTCGCTTTTATTACCTGACACACGGGAGGCGACCTGCGGCAGCGGCCAGCGGCAAAGCCGTCTACGCGTTCTGTTCCGTAGCGAAATCGAAACTTCCGTTGTTTTGTTTGGCTGTGTCAGGTTGGACGGAATTAAGGTTATTTAAGCGGTTCAGAGTTAATAAAGCGATACATATGATGTTTCACAAGGTGCTGTTAGAGTTATGTGAAATCTTACTTGTGATTTTACTATATAAAACATAATAATATTCAACTTCTCCTCCGTGTTTGCTCTGAGGTGTGCGGAGCATCCTGTCCGCTCTTTGGTCAGTGACTGAAACCTCCGTTGATTGGTCCTCGTCCGAGCGACAGCGATGAAAAGTTGAAAATGTTTCAACTTACTGGGATCGCGTCGCTGGGTCGCCTGTGCACGACACGTGCACGAGCGCAAAATTTCACACGCAGGTTTTTCGCGTTTCGCTTGGTAAGAGGGAGACCTGCGATTATCGCTTTGTCGCGCATGTCTCATTGAAAATGAATGGAGGAGAGGCGATGTCGCCTCCCGTGTGTCGAGCCCATAACACTGTGCTATTTAATGTTAGACCTAGGATGACACATACTAGTGAATTTATGAAGCCTCTATCATATAAAATATTAATATAAGCGATAGAAGGTCATACACCAACGAGCTTGGTCTATAATTAATCTACGGATTAATACTTAATTTAAGATAATTAATTAATTTTTTTTTAATCTTTTATTTCATTCACAATGTATAAAATAAACACAAACAAATACAGGATACATTAACATATTGAAAAAAAAACATTTGAATGAAAAGGAGCAGATAGAAGAAAAAAATCTTATAATTTCTGCCCCTTTTTACGAAATAAAATTATCCGCCAAACAAACACAGTGTAACCTCAGTCACTTTCTAATATTTTCACGTCTAATCTTTGACATTATGATTCTCCTTTTTATAATTACTAAATACATTAGATTTTATACATTTTTTTAAATATTGCAAGTGTAGTTGATTCTTTAAATTCCTTGTTAATGGCATTCCACAATCTTACATCATTTACAGAAATGTTACATTCCCTAACTTTGGTTCTGAATCTATGTTTCTTAAAGACATCAGTTCCTTTTAACATGTACCCATTTAATAGCAAAAGTTTATTTATTAAACAGAGGATTCAGTAAGATTCTTTTCATTCGATAAATGGAAATGCAACCCTTTTCTGTGTTTCGTTTCAATAACGAGACAAGTTTAAAAATGAAGAAATTTATTACTAACAATTTTAAACAGAAAATTTGAAACGACAATTATAAAAAATGACAATTCAAGGATGGCAATATTAATGACAATCTTTAACAGTTTTGATATTAAACTTGTTTCAGAAGCAAACCTGTGTTGGATGGAAAACTAATCTGCGAATGGTGAGTTTTGGATGCGTGAATGAAGTTCTCAGAAGGTTTCTTTCAGAGAGAATGAAAGCGTTCTGGGTGAAATGATGTTGTGCAGATAAATGAGTTATTTTGAGAGAAACTGCATCAAACGCCATCTGTCGTGTTCTACCTCTCCCAAACAGGACACCCTTTGTGGATCCGGACATCAGGAGGATAGGTTTCATCCAAGATGACACTTCGGCTGGTAGAGGAGACGCAAGTGTCCGATCGTCTGGAGATGTCCTGGGTACACGGTTTACGAAGCGTTTGGCAGATGAACGTTCTCGTCTTAACTTAATTTCAGAAATCACTCTGGTAGAGTCTTCGTTAGCTGGTGACAGTTTCGTATATTCTTAGCTGTTCTGGTTGGCATGACCGAACAGCAGGTGGAGGCTTAGGGACGGGCATTCCCTTTCCTCCTGGTGTTGGTTCAAGAACTGAACTTGAAATCTGTGATGGTTAGTTTTACCAAAAGCTCTCAGGACCAATCACACTCGCTCTGGAAGAAAGCGTGTTCATGCATCAAAAACATGTGATGCAATTATTGTTTATCTGAACTCTGTGTTAGCTGGATACGGTGAACTTGACCTTGTTTGCTGAACACATCTTTACAATCGTTATAATAATTATTATTATACCCAAAGCATAATAATCCATTTCATGTAATTAAAATACCTTTATATTGAACCAAGTGGTCATTTTATGATGATTATGTTAAACAGTAATAAAATCAATGAGTTTATTAATTATTATCTAATGACTATCATTGTGACTTGAAGTGTCCTTCTTCTGGGACGGAACAGCAGATATGATGTTATGATCTTGAGCAGACATCGTGGCTCCTTGGGTTGATCTGTGGACTCAAAAGTACTGTTTGACCCAGCTTGACCCAGCTGGGCAAATGTGACCTGTGCCACACATCAGAGAACCTTCATGCCGTTACAAAACCATCTATCCTGTAACTTAACCATTGTTTCCACCAAATGTTTAATTAACAACAATTTCGTCCACTTGAGCCATGAAACCAAAAAATTTTAGCCAGAACTTTGATGACACAGCAGCACTCTGTTGTTAAGTTATTTTGCTGTTATCATCCAGAGCTCTAACTGTCCTGCTAACTCCTCTGTGTAGCTCAGAGGCCATTTGTGACACCAAGAGGGATTTTGTGATGCTCTCAAATTCATTAAGTTCACTGTATAAGAGCAAGTGGGGGTGTTAAGCTTTGCTGATTTGTTGTGCTCTTACAGCTGTGACTGATCTGTGAGCATGCGTAAATAAAAGGACGTGGTGCTGCTGCAGCAACTACCGGTCCCCACCGAATAGTGCCTGCATGGCGTTTGTTCATTCCTCTGTCAAAGGTAACTGGCCGTCAGTTCTCCGGTCTTCAAACGGCAGCGTCAACATTCATTAAATTGTTCCATATTCAACCTTTAACGTCTGGTTAAATAAAGGTTAAATAAATAAAATAAATAAACGTATTATGACTTTGTTGTCTTGAGTTATAATATCTCTATAAATTATGTTTATGAAGTTCTTTGCACAAAATCCCTCATTTGCTGTTTGATTTTTCAAGTTAAATTCTACTAGAGATTAAATATAATAATAATAATAATAATAATAATAATAATAACTGTATGTATATAATGTTAGATCTCTTATACTTTATCTCATTGCAGTGCAATTTCACCTTGTCCCACTCCCAGTTTTCTCTGTCCCACATTGTCTAAGCACCCTACTTGGAGTAGAGATGCTGTTCCTCCAGTCTGGAGAGGTGAAAGGGAATTCTATGCAAACTTCCCCATTTGTAAAAAGGACTCAAGATGATGCCAGCTGGATGACAGAGAACTTTCATGCACCGCTAACACGCAAATTTTAATGGGCCATCATCAGCGCTCTGCAGCATGCAAAGGATACCTTTACAACTGAATAGCAGCTCATTTTAAATAACTGAGTTGTTTGATAAACCAAGCCATTATTACCAAGAAGAAAGGATTTTTATACATGCCCTCTTAACCCTCCCACTGTCCTAACAGGTGTGACCTCGCGAGTTGAATTTTCTGCACCACGGGATAAACCATCAATCCTGCTCAATGGTCAACTTTCTTCGCGGAGTCACCCATAAAGACAGTGGGAGAGTTATAATAAAAATAAGTGCTTCACAAGAACAATTTAAAAAGTGGTCAGAAAATCCATAATGAAATTGAGACAAAATAAGATTAAATAATTTTAACATAAATGAAAACGTAAGTTGTAATGACAGGATTCAGTCAAAGACAGAATTGACTGAAACATCAGCATGAAAATCAAGCTTGGTTTATGCTTGATGCATTTACTTTCTGCTTGGTGATGCGGCTCGCGGATGGAACGCGCTTCACAACTTGCAGCGTGTATGGTTCATGGGGCTTGTCTCTGCGGTGAGCCAATATTCTCCCAAACAGAACAAGGCAGCATGGAGCTCTACGGCATGCATCCAACACTACACCATAGTAGAATTAAAAATTACTGTTGTTTACAACATGGCATTCCAGCATTTTTAACAGCGTCCTCGTCTTTTCCGACAGTGCAAGCTAGTTCTCTCCAAGAATTATTAACATGTTGATCACGATGATCTTTGAGAGCTGAATCATACAAATGTCTGTATTTACGAACCTCGGCCTTACTAGTTCTTGCCAGTCCGCCGTGTTTTTCCGCGTCCGACCGTCTGCGTGGTCAGAAAATTTCCTAGGTGCGTGGTGCGGAAAGTTCGGGCCGTGCGGAGGCGCAGTGGAGGGGCGTGGTTGTTAAAATCACGTAATTTTGCTGCACGGAGCCGTGCAAACCTCACGGACACGTCAAGCATAAACCAAGCTTAAGCCAGTGAAGAAGGAGAGGATAAACAGGTCATCACATCAAAGTCAGCCTGAACAGATTTGCTTTTTAAAGGAGACCACTGAGTCCACTGATCTCAGGCTCAGGGGGAGAGAGGTCCAGAGTCTGGGGGCCACAGCAGCAAATGATCTGTCACCTTTGGTCTTTAGCCTGGTGCTGCACAACCAGTAGGCTTTGGTCACTGGACCTCAGGGACCTGCTGGGGGTGTAGGGACTAAAAAGATCACTAATGTATGATGGTGTTTGTCCTTGTAAGGCCCTATAGACCAGAACCAGGATCTTGAAAGTAACTGAATTTAACTAGCAGCCAAGTGAAGGTGGAGGAGAAGCGGGGTGATGTGGGTGTGTTTCGACGGTTTGGTCAGAAGCCGAGCACAGGCATTCTGACCCACCTGTAATCAGTTCAGGGAGGACTTGCTCTGACAAGAGAAAAGAGAGTTGCAGTAGTCTAAGCGTGAGGAGATGAAGGTGTGGAAAAGAGATGGATTTTTCTGCAACTCATGAAGAAAGCTTCAAGCGAGAAGCCAAAACCGTTGGGACAGGTAAAAAAAATCCATCTTTCCTTACAATAATCCTTACCAAATAGAAGAAACTTAACAAACTGACATGAGAGTCCAGGGTAAGAGCTGGGTCAAAGGTCACACCAAGATTCCTGACAGAGGGTTTGGTCTGAGGGGCTGACCAGGGCACAGATGGGGATCTCCGTCTTATCTTCATTTAGCTGTAGAAAGTTTCCAGCCATCCGGTTTTGGCTGAGGGGGAAAAAAATCCTGCGAGTTTGAAGCCGTTTTTGCTGCCACAGTGTGTCTTATGACAGCGCTAGGTGATGCAGCAGTTTAGTGGCTGCAGTGATGCCAAGCTTGGTAGTAATATTGCCGCAATGCCAGACTTGTGAATGAAGATTAGGCCATGGCGCAACAGAAGGTGGTGTCGTGATCATGTGTGGAATGTCCGCCAAGCTCTGGCTGGCAACTATATTGAAAATGAAAGTAAACACAGGCGTGAGTTTTGCTTTGGTAAACAGAATCAGCTGAGGCAATAAAGTGGAGCGATGCAGAGCTCCAGAAGCTTCGCTGCGTTAGAGCTGATGCTCAGATCACCAGACAGTCACCTTTAGGAGTGGCTTGTCAATCGAATGTAAGGAGTGTGGCTTCGATCGCAATAACAAACAAGTTTAATCCAGACTAAAAGGAAGTCCGTGACAGCGTAACGACTGCCCCTATAATCCCCTTTATACCACATAAAGACTCTTGAAAGAGCTGTCTCAGTTCTGAGGCAGGATTTAAAATTGTATTAAAACTTCTAAAAGTACTGCTTGGAGCACAAAAGCTCTGAAGTAGATTAAAACGGGTAATTTTGAAATTGTAATGATACTATTATTATAATTACTACTATTGCTGTTGGGTAATTTTTATTGATCCCGTATGCTGCACCAGTAAGTGACTCGATGCAATTTGCTGGGTTTCTTATATAGGAAACTTTTTTCTGATTGGCTTAATGAACTGACCTGTATTGGAATGTTTATTATGCGAAGTGCCTTAAGACAAGTCTTGTAGTGATTTTGCGCTGTATAAATAAACTTGAATTGAATTGAATTGAATTGAGCCACTGCTCCTCCAGTAGCTGCTCTCTTGCACATGAGAGGTGTTTCTATTATAATTCCCCTGTTTGTGATGTCACAATCTGGGACTTTTTAAGCTATTTTTATTAGGCAAGTAATTTCTAAAACCAAACACAAACAGAAAACAGATTGATAGTTTGTTTCATGTTGGAAGTGTGTAGAAGCAGTAGACTAACATAGCAGCACAGAAAGAAGCATAATATGTCCCTTTTAAGACATCTCTGCAATAACTTACTTGTACTTTATTCAACTTAGGTCATGATAGAAAAAATGAAAACAGGTTTTTGTTGTGAATGTTGTTTGTTTCTAGCCTGGCAAGCCAGACTAAATAAATGTATTATTTAGTCTGGCCACGCTCCATTGACGGCTCTCAGTTGTGGGGCGGGTTCTACCGTTGTCTTTCAAATGATCCCCGCATTCCACTGGACAATGAATGTGACATACTCTTGTTTCACTCTGTTGCATCATCCCACCCACCAGGCATATAGAGTGCCTTGATTGGCACACAAAGCGGATAAAGCTCTGTGATTTGTTCACTAAGCAGATAGAGCACTATGATTGGCCCACCATTATGGACCAATCACAGCTCTTTATGTGTTTGAAACCCCTCTGTGATTGGCTAGCCAGAGTCCTGGTAGGAGCTGCGGAGGTTCCAATGGAGCGTGCCTAGACCAAACTTTGCAAAGCAAGAATTTGGTCTAGTTCACTAGGCTACTTTGTTTCTGCTTGTCATTGTAACTCTATACACCGCCTGGGTCGCCAATGCACCACAGTAAGAGAAAGGACAGAGAGAGTAAAGCAGTCCCCAGAAGATCTCCAAGAGCTGTCAGGTAGGGTATTGAATAACTGTCCGGATCTTTGCTCCTCTGCCACAGACAGTGGACCATCCAGTCAGCTATGCACAGCAGTGAGAAGACCTTAGAGACAGAGACAGGAACTCAATTGCAAACTTCTGAAATCTGCAGAGGGAGGGAACGTCACAAGACTTACTCACCTGAATCAGGGAAATTGACAGGAAGAACACTATGAAGAGAGGGCTGGGCAATGTGAGGCCTCCTTTCATCAAGTGAATAATGTGTAAGAAGATCAGCTGACCAGGCAGAACCAAAAGGAGGAGAACTCGAGCAGAACGTTGGTTTGATCCTGTCATGGAAAAACGTAAAGATAAAACGTGTGCGCAGCTTTGCACTTAGGGCTAAAATGATTCAAACACAGGGACTGCAGAAGACAGACACTTTGATGAGCAATAAAAAGCAGGTTATGTCTAAGATAAACGGAAGTCTGCGGCAGCACAGAGACCGCCCCCATACCCCCTTTATAGGGAGCCTAACTCTCCTCCCTTTCCGGTCGGCTCATGTGTCCCCGGAAGAACGAAAAAATAAATGCAAGTCAACGAGGCTAAAAACATCGTTTTCTAAACCGCTTTGCCTTGCGCCCTAGATCAACCATATGTTGAGAGGAGCCGGAAGAGGTGGCTTGGGCATCTGGTTTGGATGCCTTCTGGATGCTGCCCTGGTGAGGTTTTCCAGGCACGCACAACCGGGAAGACACCTAAAGCAAGACCCAGGACACGCTAGAGGGACATTGTCTCTCAACTGGCCAGGGAACGCCTTGGGATTATCCCAGAGGAGCTGGCCCAAGTGGTTGGGGAGAGGGAAGTCTGGGCCTCTCTACTCAGGCTGCTGCCCCCGTGACCGACTCCAGATAAGTGGATAAAAATGGATGGACAAAATAAAATATACAACCACAAGCCACAATTAACTGGGTAGAAACAACCCGGCAGCGATAGCAGACAGACCTGTATATATTGAGATATGTTCATCTGGTTGCGTCATTGAATGCGATCGTCTTACAACAGCACAAACCGGCACAAATGAAGTTCTAAAAACAGAGACCAGTTCGATTCATTTTGGAACAATAGGCATGGAGGGTGGTAGTGCAATTGTTTTCAGCAAGCGCCAGAAAACGACGTGACATACTGTGGTCATGTGTACCCGTTTACCCACAGCAACAAAAACACTGGGACCCACCCAACCTTTTTGACATTTAAAATGAAATAACATTGCAGATAACAGTTGTGTGTGTGTGTTTTTTCATTTCATTTTCATTTATTTATTTATAAAGCACCTTAATGCCACCAGCCAAGGCTGCCCAAAGTGCAGTACATGATAAAATCATAGATCATATCAATTAAAATTAGAGACAACAATGAGACCATATGAATAAAGGATGTCATAAGATATAAAAAACAATAAAAACAAAATCCGCAAAACATAGGTGCCGCCTGCACCCTTTCTGTTTTCTTTTTTTTCTCTTTCTTTTGTTCACAATTTTTGCTTTTTCTATTTGCTATTTCTTATTTTTGATCATTTATTTTTATTTTTTTGAAGCGCCTTGTGATTTTTATTTTGAGAGGTGCTATAAAAATGTTTTGTTTAAATTGTGTATGAAAATGTCAAACCTTTATGTAATAAAAAGCTGAAAAGTCAGTTTATTGTCCATCCTTTGTGAAGCTACATCAGATCCTGCTGCCTACTACTAAACATATGCAGTAGAGCTTATTTTTAAAATGAAATCAAGACACCGCTGTCCTATATTACTTGTTTTTAAGGTTTTTATACATTTGTTTTGCCATTCTGGTTGTTTTTGCTGTTAATCTGCCATTAGTTTTGCAATATGATTTCCTGTGGTATCTACATAATGAATAAAGGTGACAAAAAAAGTTTACCTGAAAACGTCTCTGCAACATGCCACAAACATTTAGTTGGTATGTTGTCACAACGTCACAATAGCAACGTTGTCACAATTTCGCAGTAAAGTTGTGGATATGTCGCGACAACATTCCAGCAACGTCCTATGTGACGTTCTGACAACGTCGTAGCGGAATTTCACTTTGGAAGTCGCTACTACGTAACATACGACGTTCCTGCAACATCACAAGGTGTCAGAAAATACGTTGCGACAACGTTGTTGCAACGGACCTGTGTTAGTAGGGGTGGCACTGTTCCGGCAAGCGCCTGGAAAACATTAATCAGGAATTTCATTTCGATACTATGCTTCACAGGCAACCACTGCAGAGCGACATGTGCTCCCACCATTTTACCCCATAGATGAACCTGGCTGCAGCATTTTGCACCATCTGCAATCTTGCAATTGCAGATTGAGTCATTCCTGCATATAGGGAGCTGCAGTAATCCAGCCTTGATAGTACAAACGCACCCGTCACGGTCTCTAAATCCTTTCTTGAAATCATTGACTTGATGGTAGATAGGCGTTGTAACTGAAAACGGCAGGATCTAACTACTGCAGCAACTTGGGCATCAAATGACAAGGGGGAGTCTAGTTTTACACCCAGATTAGTAAATACACAGATTATGAACTCAGCTGAAAAGTACGCAAAGTACCCGAGAATATGAGCTGATATAAACGATCGCAAACAAATTACTTTGTTTTGGTGGAACAATTTTGTGAATATAACAGCAGCTGCGCGCAGGACGCAGCTGGAGTATTTGAGCCGTTACCGCTGCGTCCTCTCTGCTCATAGAACGCCCACAAAGCTGAATCCATAAATGACGTCATATATGTGGATACTGGATCTTTTTTCAGGCTGAAATTTTTAGGAAACCCACATCTTGATTCCAGTAGGAGGAACTCAAGTAGAAGGTCTTGAACTCTTACCCCCAAACTCCACTACCTCCGCTCCGCTCCGACACGAACGCCGGAGCAAAATCGGTCCCGTTGTAGTCAATCAGAGCAATTCCACTACTGCGGCCGTGCTCCGGCCGTGCGGCACCGTGCGCCGCCCTCTGTTCCGGCGTCCGGCAAAAATAGAATCAATCCTATTTTCGCCGGGCGCCGGAGCACCTCCGCAGTAAATGGACAGAAATCACAACCGCCCAACAGGTAAAGGAGCAAGCACAACTTCAGTTTTACAGAATAAATCAATAAACAAAAGGCGTTTTTTGTTTCATATGCACAGGTTTAACAACTTTTAACAACTATCAATGGCGGCTGAAGTTTAAATGCACAAAAGTAAGCCATAAATACAGTTTCCACTATCAAAGTAGTCACACTTTGTTGATCCAAACACTGCTAATCTCTCAACACAAATGATGGGCAGATTAAACTGTTCATTTCGATGCTTCTCCCACATGAAAATATATGTATCCACCTGGTAAACTCTTTTGTATTATTCAATGCTATTATATATTATCATATGCTATGGAAAGAATCCTGCTCAGATACTCAAGGCCTCTCAGTGTTCTTCTGCACAATGATAAATAGCTGTATATCTTCTCCTGCACCAGAGAAAGGAGTGAACACATTCCATCTCTGTTGAGTTCCTCTCCGGTACCGGTGTATGTGTATCTTTTCCTGTCAAGGACGTACCAGGATGTTCCTAGTTATCTCACGGATGCATGTTCTCGTGATGTATTAACTGTCCACTAACAAGGCTGTTATTTTTTTCACCTGTCATGATCAATGACGTATGTACATGGCAAACTGCGTATGTTTCATTCCTGTAATCCTCAATAAAAATCAGCCGTTTCAGCAGAACGGGGAGAGTGTCTGAAGCAACAGACAGGAGCAGAACGCGGGCTCTGCTGGAATTGCACGCTCTCCCCCTCATAAGCGGTGAAAACAGTAGCTGCGTTTTCATGTGGCAAATTTCCTCAATCCGATTGAAATCTTGGTTGATCGGAATTTCCGAATCTCTGTTCACATGGACACGAACTGAAATGATCCGATCATGCCGTGCGTACATATGCACCAAGCATTTAATCCGATTAAATAGGTTGAGCATGCGCAGAGTTGCCTTTCACGAAAGAAAAATTGTAAACAAACGCCATGAAACGAAAAGAAAAATGTAAAAACAGAAATAACTATTCTTCCTGCTTTCCTGATCCATTTATTCAATTTAATATTTTTATTTAGCTCATAGAAGTTACGTTTTCTTCAGTGAATAACTGCAGATATATGCTTTGCTGCATTTTATTGTTGATTAAAATAAGGGAGGGTTATGTCTGCCTCTTGATCAGCTGGTCCGCAGGTCTGAATTGACAGCTGTTGCGCTGCGCTGCGGCAGAGCGGGGACGGGGGGGGGGGGGGGTTAGCCTCATGTTTTATTACTGAGCTCTGTTGTGGCTTATTATTAATAAAATGTGACGATCAGCTGAAACTGTTGAGAAAAATCTGTTCAAACAAAATAACAGAAGATGTTCAGAAAGTTTAGAAGCCTGTGTTCATCATTAACGAACCGCATCTCAGGTCATCTGCGTTTACGTGCTTTTAACGAACACGGACTTTACTGTCGTCCAGAGTATTTAACCGAGGACGTTTTCCTACCCAACATCAGCCTCCAATCAGGTCTGTAAAACCCAGATTATCCTGTGTTCTTTACAAGCGCGTCTCCATCACCTGCTGCAGAAGCTGCTGTGTTCAAAGCTGACAGAAACGGGGATCCGTGCGCTGCAACCCCCGCGATAAACCTGCGTATTTCCAGTAAAGATTTGAACATCTTTGTCGAATGATTTGTGCAATAATCAGATTTTTATTTTACTTCCACAAAATGCAAGTTCTGAATTAAATATTACTGAAACGGGACGGCTTGTTGTCGGATTTAAAAGCCGCCGCTCGTTAATTACACCGTCATTTTTGAAGTCAGGCAGTCCAAATAACAGCGGAGAGGCCCGCTGGCTGTTGCACACATGCGCAGTGGGCATTATTTTACCCCAACAATCCGAATGGCTGTGTACATGCACGTCAATCGGAATGAAGAACGGAATAAACCACCTCTCTCAATCGGATTGAATATTCAATCCGATCGGGCCGAATCGGATCAGAATATTCTGATTGACATGTTTACATGCAGAATTTTCAATCTGAATGGGCATTCAATCCGATTAAATATGCGCATGTAAACGTGGCTACTGACTGGACTTCTGATCATTTGACTCCACATTCTGCCAACGAAAGGTGTTTATCTCCATCTTCTCCGTACCTGTGCTTGGTCTAACAGAAGAAAGACCAACACACACAACGGGTGTTTGGATCTAACTTCCGCGTTTATTGCTCGGACTGTATCGCAAGATCTTGAAAATCCGGCGCATGCTTGTTTGCCCCCCTCAGGTCTCCGCACCGGAGCGGAGCCGTTGTAGAGCGGGTACCAGTAAAAATTGAATTCGGAAGCGAGAGGCTGCGGAAGGCGGGGGCGGACCGGAGCGGAGCGGAGGTAGTGGAATTTGGGGGTTAATGTTTGACACCATGCCACCGGCCCCACAAAGTAGCACATCCACACCTTTAATTTAACATTATTGAACCATTAATAATCAACTATTAATAATTTTGCTAAAGAAATAAATACAAATCATTTATAAGGTAGGATATAGGGATCACACTAATAAATTATTTATACAGTCAACTAAAATTTAGAGACATTGTAGAATTGCAGACAGCACAAATATTATTTCTAGCAAGAAAAAACTTTTATCAGAAAACATCCAAAAATTATTAATTGAAAAGGAAGGGGGTTATAAATTACGGGAACAATTTCATTTCAGAGTTCCTTTTGCACGTACAACAAGTAAAACCTTTTGTATTTCGGTATGTGGAGAATAGGATGGAGGGGACACTATGGAAATGTGTTACTATGATTCTGTTTAAAAATAAATAAATAAACAATATTTATACCAGGTACAGAATTGAGGAGGGTATTTCAGTTTGACAGTCTGTGTTTTAATTAATTACTATTATTATATTAACAAGGACATTATTATATTATAATATAATAAAAAGGACATGCATAAATATAAGCATTTTGCTTCTGCCTGAGCCTTTTCAGTCACTTTGAATGTAATGATTTATGTTTTATGATTATATTATGTTTTGTTTTATATCTGACTGAATTAATTGAATAAAAAAATAAAATAAATAAACATTATTTATACCAGGTACAGAATTGAGGAGGGTATTTCAGTTTGACAGTCTGTGTTTTAATTAATTACTATTATTATATTAACAAGGACATTATTATATTATAATATAATAAAAAGGACAGGCATAAATATAAGCATTTTGCTTCTGCCTGAGCCTTTTCAGTCACTTTGAATGTAATGATTTATGTTTTATGATTATATTATGTTTTGTTTTATATCTGACTGAATGAATTGAACAAAAAAATAAAATAAATAAATAAACATTATTCCTCCATGCCTGCAAGGAACAAACGTATCTCCTAAGTACTGTCGATGCTTTGGTCCATCTAAATTTTTATCTTCTTTTTACTCCGGAGGATGTTGTCAGACCTCAGCACCACACCACACTTACCCCTAACCCACTTAACTTAAGAAGTAAAAAATATATATGTATATAAAGAAAAACATCTGTTTGCAATATTTAAATAAAGAGCAGGACATTTGACATTACATTATACAGAAAAAGTTAGAAAACCTGTTCCAACGAAGGTGTGACAGAGGTTGAAGCAGCTTTTATGGCTGTCAGGAATTTCTCTGGGTGAGTAATTCAAATGCAGATGAGTTGAGATACGACTAGCCTGGATGGAGACGAGGTTTCCTCCAACACCTGATAAGGAGAACAATGGAAAATGTTCCTTTTAAATGATGCAGCCCCATGTCACATGTGATCTTCTTTGACCATGCTTGATGCAGCAATTGCAAAACCCACATCACATCCTGTGTACTAACAATCACAGCCGATAAACGGGTAAACATTTCTATTCTTAGCCCATGAAAGGAAACATAATGTTTGATCACACATGTAATCCTGAATACTTATAATTAATCCTCTGTATGTTAATCCTTATATTAATTTCAGTGTTCTTATGTAAGTTATCTACCTTTAAACTGAATGATGCATGGGCACTCTTATCTTGAATGGTTCACTTGTGATCTATATGCCATCATACTGAGTTCTAGCCATATCTGACCTATGCATGTTTAAGTTGGTTTAAGTTGCTGCTGATGCATGAAGAATCACATGCAGAACAAAGGCCAGGAGCAGGGGGAGTCTGTTCACAGTGTGGGAGATAAAACAGGAAACAGAGCGAGGCAAAAGTGGACTCCCATCCTATCAGGAGGATTGACTGAAAATGTGGAAATGCTATTCTCTGAGGAAGCAGGTGATGTTCTTCAGAAATCTAGGGAGGTGCCAGCAAGAGAATCTGCAGCAGGACAGAGAATAAAACTGCATTTTGTGAGAACAGATCCGATTTGTCACAGGTACTGGGAGGTGGCAGAAATAAATCCTAAATGCGTATGGGTAAATAAAGAGTGGGTGATTGAAATACAAGGCGACTTGGTGGCTTACTTTTTGTTTGTTCAGTGATTTCAAGAACCAGGAAGGTGGAAAAAATTTTGAGGAGTTATTGCATAAATCTAGGTCTAACTCAGTGCTAGGGCATCATTCAGTTTAAAGGTGCATGAGTAACACACGGACATTGAAACGAATATGAGGATTAACACAGAGATGATTATTTATAAGCATTCAGGTTCACATGTGTGATCAAATATTATTTTTCCTTTCAAGAGACAGGTACTGGCCCTGATCTGCAGTTTTGTTCCATAATAATTTTTACAAATAAACAAATTACAATGACGAAATGATACCTAAACTTCAAACTGACGAAAAAAGTGCAGATAAAGAGAAAACCACCATTACTTACCATTTATGACTGGAGCATAAACAACGATTCCCACTAAGTTTTCATCAGACACAGTCTTGTCCAGAATAAGTCTTCCAACACTAAAAATAAGATTAAAAAGTTATTTTTTTGTGACGGTGACCCATGGGGTGCAATTGGAGGTATTAGCAAAAATCTCAGTCACCATTACAATAAGTTTGATTTACCTTGAATAAAATTTCTGCATCAAAGCTATTTCTACACCGTTGCTTCCAGGAAATATTTATTTGCATGTATATATTTTTACGTGTTTATTTAACCTTTGCCACCCAGTATCGTTGTACTCACAAATGCTTTCGGATTTCTAAACTCAAGAACTAAGCACTTTGTGACACTTGATAAAACTAAGTGTTGTTTTAGCCCCAGATGTGTTTCTCCACATTCTCACCATCTGCTTATCTCGATCAAACTGTGACCATCCACACTTGTGTGGGAGGGGAGGTGTTTCAAACTGTCAGCAGCCACAACAGAGGAATTTTATCTCTCGGCTGGCCCAGGAAATCCTTGAAGCGCAAACAGAGGAGCTGGTGCACGACTGAGAAGAAGACAGTTAACATTATTGCACTATGATTTAAATTATCTGCTTGGATTGGCGAAATGCTTCTCAGTTTTATCGCTCCCTGCATTCACGAGGACAGCAAAACTGTAAATGTGCAAATTGTAAATAAACAAATGATAAATGGCTGCCTTTCTAGAGTCCTACTGCCCCCCAAAGCGCTTTACAACACAGGAGTCATTCACCGATCACATTCTGATTTGTAAACTTAGAGAAATATTTCAACTTTGTGTTGTTTATGTCATGGTCTGCGTCTCCCTCATGTGTCTCCTTGTGTTCTCCATCCCTCTCTAGGTTCTCCTTATGTGTCTAGCATCCTCGTGTCCTTGTCTGCATCTTCCTCATGTGTCCCCTGATCTGCAGCCCATCTAGGTTTTCCCCCCTCCCCAGGTATCCCCCCAGGTCCTTTGCTCCCGTGGTCTCCCTTAGGCCTAGTCCACACGTAGCCGGGTTTTTTTTAAAAAACGAATATCCGCCCCTCCAAAAACTTGCATCCACATCACCTCGTTTAAAAAAAAAACTCTGTCATCACGTACCCAGATAAATACGTTTTTAAGGACATGCCAGACCTGTAGGCGGCAGTACTTCCCCCGTTCTTAACCTCGTCCTTCGTCTGTGGTCTTCCGCAAGGAGCAGTAATTCCGCTTGCAAACACAAACAAGCAAAAAGCGCTTGGACAATTGATAAAGCGAGCGCAGCTCTGAGGGCATCCATGCTGTCGGCTAGTGTAAACACAGGTCGCACACGTGATGTCAGCATTTTTTTGTCGCAGAAAGTGACCTTGCGGACCTCAAAACTCCGGTTTTGTCTGTCCACACGCAGACACCCAAAACGGAGAAAACGCAGATCTTCACTTTGGCCGGAGTTTTAAAAAAATATCCATTTTCGTGTGAAAAAAACTCAGTTTTCGTGTGGATGACAGGCCAAAACGTAGAAAAATATTTACGTTTTGGCAGATCCCCGGCTACGTGTGGACAGGGCCTTAGTCACAACTGTGTAGTTTTTCTTTCTGTAGTTTTTTCCTATAGGTTCAGCTTTTCATTTATTAGTCTCTTTTTAGTGTGTTTTCTTTCTCCACTGTTTTTTTAGTTATCCACAGATCATTAGTTGTTTATCTTAATCTTCTTGTCTTCAGGTTTTGTTTTTACTCTTAGGACATGTTATTTTCCTCTCCCTGATTAGTTAATTGTTTTCACTAGGTTTCTCTCTCCACACACCTGCAGCTCATCTCCCACTCATCCTGCCCCAGTGTATTTAGCCCTGTCTGCGTCTCAGAGTGTTGTTGGTTCATTGTTTGTGTCAACCTCGTCTTGTCCCCCTCTCTAGCTTTTAGAATCTCTAGGTCTCTTGTGTTTTTGGATTCTCTAGGTTTAGTTATTAGGATTTTCAGATTTTGTTTTTTGGCGCCCTGCATTCTCTGGGTTTACTCCTTAATAAAGGATTTTTACGTTTTTTTCCACCACCTTGGGACAGTTTATGTGATTTGACTCATTTAATAGTTTATAAATTTATAAATTTCTATTTATGCAGAAATATTAACCGATATGCACTTGCTGATATTGTTCTATGTTGATAGCATCTTTATCCCAAAAAGTAATTACATAGCAACAGCAAACAAATTAAAAAAGGATCAATACATTCAGTATCAGAAACATAAAATATAATATCAGAACCCAGGAAGAGAAAGATCAGCAGAAGATCTGATAAGACAAAGAAAACAAGGACTATAAACGGGGTTTCATGATTACTGAATACATGCAATGATGGCGAGCAAGCAAAAGGCATCTCAAAATCAGTGGAACTGATGAAGACGGAAAATAAAATAATAATAATAATTAATAATAATAATAATAATAATAATCATTTTATTTCAACTGCGCCTTTCTAAACACTCAAGGACACTTTACAGACAGAGATAAAATACAAACAATAAAAGATAGAACAGCATAAAACAAACAGATTGGAGCAAAGAGAGTAACTATTGGAATGCTAGACGGAACAGGTGGGTTTTGAGTCTGGTTTTAAAGAGAGTGAGGGAATCAATGTTACGGAGGTCAGGAGGGAGTGAGTTCCAGAGCTGGGGAGCAGAGCGACTGAAGGCCCTGCTCCCCATAGTGACCAGACGGCAAGGTGGGACAGAGAGGTGGATGGAGGAGGAGGACCTGAGGGAACGGGTGGAGGTTGAAGGATGAAGGAGGTCTGAGAGGTACGGGGGGAGCTAGGTTATGGATGGCTTTGAATGTATATAGCAGAATTTTGAATTGGATTCTGGAAGTGACTGGGAGCCAGTGGAGCTGCTGAAGAACAGGGGTGATGTGGTGGAAGGAGGGAGTTCTGGAAATGATGCGGGCTGCCGAGTTCTGGAGAAGTTGAAGTTTATGGAGGGATTTGTGAGGAAGATCGAAGAGAAGAGAGTTGCAGTAGTCAATACGGGAAGTGCTGAGGCTGTGGACAAGGATGGCGACCGAGTGAGTAGTGAGGGAGGGGCGTAGGCGGTTAATGTTATGTAGATGGAAGTAGGCAGACCGGGTAATATTGTTTACGTGGGACTGGAAGGATAGTGAGGAGTCGAGGATGACACCCAGACTCTTGACCTGAGGGGAGGGGGAAACTAAGGAGTTGTCGACAGGAAGAGTAAAGCTGTGGATTTTGGATAGTAAAGATTTAGTGCCGACAAGTAACCTTTCTGTTTTATCACTGTTAAGTTTGAGAAAGTTTGATGTGAACCAGTCTTTGATTTCAGATAAACAATTGGTGAGGGAGGAAGGAGGGAGTGAAGAGGAGGGTTTAGAGGATACATAGAGCTGGGTGTCATCCGCGTAACAATGAAAATGGATGTCAAATTTACGGAAAATATTTCCCAGGGGAAGAAGGTAAGTGATGAAAAGGAGTGGACCGAGAACAGAGCCTTGGGGGAAGCCAGTAGTGACAGGGAAGGGACGGGAAGTGAAGGATTTGAGTTGAATAAACTGACTACGGCCAGAGAGATATGAACGGAACCAATCAAGCGGGGTATGAGAAATGCCAAGGGAAGACAATCTATGGAGGAGGATGGTGTGAGAGATGGTATCGAAGGCTGAACTCACGTCAAGGAGGATGAGAATGGAGAGCAGTCCAGTATCGGCAGCAGTGAGGAGGTCGTTAGTGATTTTTATGAGTGCAGTTTCTGTACTGTGGCCAGGTCGAAAACCAGACTGGAAGGGCTCATAGAGGCTATTGAGGGTGAGATGAGCATGGAGTTGAACAGAGTTTATTTTTTCTAGCATTTTTGAAAGAAATGGAAGATTTGAGATGGGACGAAGATTATTGAAATTATTGGGATCAGTGCCGGGTTTCTTTAATATTGGAGTAATAGATGCAGTTTTGAAAAGTGAGGGAACAATACCGGTAGAGAGGGAGGAGTGGATTTTGGTGGTTATGAGAGGGAGAAGGGAGGCGAGACATGTTTTAACCAAAACTGTAGGAAGGGGGTCGAGAGAGCAGGTGGTGGGCTTGGATTTACAGACAAGATCAGATATTTCGGATGAGGTGGGAAGAAGAAAGGAACAAAATGACCGGCGGGGTGAAAAAATCTCAGGGGGAGGGGAAGAGCTTGGAATTAATTGCTGGTGTATGGAAGCAATTTTCTGAGTAAAGAAGGTTATTAAAGAGTTACATGAGTCAGCAGAATACAGATTGGGGGGGGGGGGTGGGGGGGGGGGGGTAGAGAGTCCGGGGGATGAAAAATATTGCGCATTATTGAGAACAGAGTCCTGGAGTTGCCTTCATTGGAGGAAACCAATTCCAGAGTAGAAAGCAGATTTTGTATGTTTAATAGAGTCCAGTAACCAGTAAAATATAATGACAATAATCTAAATATGAACACATTCAGCTTCAACTGTTCAAAATTCAGAAAAAGTGCAAATTTCATAGAAAATGTTGAATTTTCTGAACAGTTTTGTTGAGCTTGAAGCTGAAACGAAACTCTGCTGAGTACCTGCTGATGACCATGGCTGTGATGATGGGTTCCCAGCCTGAACGGAGCAGGATGTGACTCTCTGGGTGTTTGGAGGCAACCCTCATCCAAACAGGTATCAGACATATATGTAACAGATCAACCAGGTACAACACATAGGGATAGAGCTCTGTTGAGAAGAAATGTGAATTATTTAGAACATATTCATTAGGACGTCATCAAAAACAATGATTATAAATTACAGGTTACTTCTTGTAATAACTTCAGCTTAATTAACTTCCCAACTTCATTTCTAATAAAAGGGTAGAAGCCATATTCTGTCATGTTACTGGTGACAACCTGGTGTCAAACTCCTCACATCTTCCTCAACATCAAGGATCTCTGCAGCATCTAGACTGCCCAGCATTGTAGGCTAGGGTTTAACTCTTCATTCAGCAAGGTGGTTCCAGGTCTGCAGCAACACTTCAATATACTGTAGTGGCCGAAAAGGTCAAGAGGTCAACTTAAAGAAGTATTGAGCTGAATTGTGAGTCTTTGAGTTAAAACCTGATGGGAGAGGTTCGTGTGCTGTTTTTTCCCATCAGCTCCAAAGGAATTTCCTGTTTTGGCCAACGTTGAGATGTGCTTCCAGTAAAGTTTGATGCTTATCTGACATGTTAACAGTAAACTGATGTGAACAAGAATGTTCCTGTGTTCCAGCCAAAAGTCTCCAGTAAGACCCAAAGGTTGATATTGAGAGGAGACTCAGGGCAGCTTCGCTAAGGAAAAGTTCAAATCTGACCCGAGTCTCTCTTTGTTGGGAAACCTCTGACATCTTGCCCTCGTGCTAGCAGCCTCATTTAAGGGGGTCTGTGGTAATCAGTTAAGGCTCTCTTCTCTTATCAGTACTATTACAAAGGAATATAAAAAGGCTATTTTTGGTGATAAACACATTGTTTTTCCCACATAATGATAATTATATACATCAGTAAAAATGTATAGATTGTTTTTGATGCTGGGCAGGTTGAAGAATTGTTATTTAGTCCGTCACTAAGTATGTCACTCAGGAGCATTATTAATTATATCACTGTAAATAATAAATCTTGCTGTGTACAATCAAGGCTGAATATATTTTTAGCTGTTTTTTTGTTGTTGAGAAAAATGGGTTTCTAGAGACTTATATACGTATTCATGCAAAGTTATCCAACTTTAAAGTTTTATGTAACCCTAACTGACTCCGGTTTGGACTGTGTGCTTATTCATTTTGTGTCTATGATGAAGCCATGGAGACTTAATAAAGAAGTCACCTTGTGAGCAGTGAATCCTTAATTTTTGTCAGTCATGCAGAAATACTTGATTTCAAGAGGAAAGACAGCTGGAAATGTAGTTATGTAAAGCTTTGACACAACATGGAAATTTAATTAGATATCCAAATTTGAATTTTATCATCAAATAAAATTTTAGAACAAATAAAATCATTTTAAGGGAGTAAAAGGGAAAAGGAGATTAACACCTTTCAGCATGTGCATTTCCTGCTTTTTCCAGCAGTGATATTGCTAATTCTGTTGAAGGAAATTAAATGTTTAATGAGAGACAGTTGGTGAAAATGATATGTGTAAATAATGCATGTAGACCTACATAATTAAGCAAAACTGCATTACTAATATTAAGTATATATATTATATTTTTTACACCCTTCGAATCTGGGAGGGTGGAACCCCAGCTCCAGCTATGGACGAGCCCCCAGGGGGCCCAACTTGATTTTTTTTCATGGGGCCCAAAATCTCTGGCAGCCCCCCTGCACACACACACACACACACACACACACACACACACACACACACACACACACACACACACACGTCATGACTAATTTAACTACATTGAACTGCTTTAATAATAATTCAATCTCTTATTCTGGAGTAAAATAAAGAAACAAGCTAAATCATCACATATCTGTGGCATCAAGAAGCATCTTCTGAGTTCAAACACAGGGATGGAGCACTATGTATGGTGTCAGGTTTCCGCCAAAACCGTGCAAGCGTAGCCAAAACCCGTGCATGCATATTGTCCACATCGCGCGTGCGAACGGGACTTGTGCGTGGAGGTTAGAACCTCACGAGTGAAAATATACATGGCAAGGAGGTCATTTGTACACTGAGAGGGAGCAAACTGTGTCTGTGAGCGCACAAGGATGTGCGCAAGTGACAAACCTGCGTGCGCGCATTGGCCAACGAGCACACGACAGAGGAAAACATGCGCGCGGCAGCCTTACTGCACGTGTGGCAGCCTTTCTGCGCGCTCGGTGCGGCAGCCTCACTGCGCGTGTGGCAGCCTTTCTGCACGCTCGGTTTCTGATTCTGCTCACTCGACTGTTGGGAGTTTTGGCACTCTGGAGGCGTGGAAGAATTAAAGTGCCAGAAATTGAGCACTTGAACTTTCAATTTGAGAGCAGAATTTCATATCAAGAGACCAACTTTTTAATTTCAGAATAAGATTTGATATTATTGCTCTCAAAACTTGTAATACTTGTGCTCAAAATGTCTGCTCTCTTTCAAATTCACTCTGTTCTCCTTCAAATCTTCGTTTCTGCGCTCAGATTTAACCTTCTTACACTGGTGTTGTCTTCTCACGTGACAGCTTTTTCTCTGCACGGATCAAAACTCCTCCCACAAGTCTGTCCCCTGCTCTCACGGATTTTGTCTGCTCTCGCTCAAAACTTAGAAGTACAATCTCCTAGCAACCGCTCAGCTAACAGAAAGACTTGTGGGACTGGGCGGGAACAAACCTCTTTGGGGTGCGCTCGTTTTGACGCTCTGTGGATTTTCCTGTGTGGCTGCCGCACCTGTGCACTAACAGCCTGGCTAATACCCGCCCTGATCTGGAGCGGGAGTTTCACCTGCACCAGCAAAATGGACCAGAACCAACAAGACGCTCAAGTAAGTTATTTTTCAAAGGGAGACTACGTGCAAGAGCGCAGCGAGCCCGAACCTGCAGTGGATCCCCCTCAACACAAACCCACCGAGCTGATCTCAGAGTCACCAAGCTTTCTTGTTCCAGGTACCAATGGGCCAATGTGGGTGAAAGCTGTGCCCCCTCCATCGAACCAGCCAGGAGAGGTGTGGCGGAGAGGTGTCCAATTCCTGGCCCCAGCTGGCCAGTGGTTTTCAGGGGCATGTTGAGAGGAGACTCAGGGCATCTTCGCTAATGAAAAAGGTTTTTTTTGTGTGTGTTCCGAGTGTGATGCGCTCATACAGCTTGAGTCTTCCTACTGCAAATACAGGTCATTTATTACCAGTAATGAGGGTCTAGGTTTTACAACATAAATCTCTCTCCACACAGTAAGGGTGTTTGTCAGGAGGGGTCTGAGGTCAAGCCCACTATTTTGTATCGTGAGCTGAAGCCCTGAAGATTTAACACCTAGAGGTAGCCCGATGGCTCGGCTCGCGACAGTTGATGACTCCTGCTCAAGGGTTCCATTTGTGTTTTTGAAAAGATGTTTTGACACAAAATCAGTGTTGTACTGACAGTTGGTATACAATTATTTGTTATATATTTCACAGAAGAATACAAGCTGAATGGCTAAATTGATGGGCGAGAAGAGCTTTTAGATAGAAAAGAAAGAAAGAAAACTATATTTTATAAGGTGTCTTTCAAGATAAAAATCATGAGGCGCATCATGAAAACAAAAAAAACTTTAAATATAGGGGGGAAAAGCAGCCTTCTGTGGGAATTAGAGGTAACAAAGGTCAGGAGAGCTGACCATCTCTCAGTCTCTGACTGTGAGATTAAAGTAGATACAGTCTCTTTATTTTAACCTAACTTTACTTTGATTTGATTGCAGAACTTGTATAGATGTTTGTGGCAAGGGCTGCCTCAGGGACGTTCCCCTGGCCCTCTTTGTGTGAACAGGAACTCGCGATGGACAAAGAAAAGACATGATGCCCGTTGGGACCGGGTGCTGAACCCGAGCCTTCCTGCTAGAAGCATGCAAGAGATGCAGAGACTTTGAGATGCACGGAATGTGCGTCACCCCGCCAACATCTGAAAACCACAGCGGGGGCGACAACATCTGGTTTTAAATGTTTTTGACATGTTCTGCAACTGTAAAAAGGTAAACTTGACTTCACCTTGATCTACTTTCAGAATGTGGTAACACACCTATGCTAAAGGCGAAAACAACTCCATGTCACGTTGCCTAAGAGCCGGGATGTGGTTACAACTTTAAGAACACATAACAGCGTAAGCTGCGGTTACACCTGTGAAGTAAAAGGTCAATGATGTTACTGCCTGATGAAGAAGGTCCTCTCATGAGCCAAAAAGCATGGTGAATTTAGCTATAAAAGTGACCGACAAAGAACGAACGGGGCTCTCGATTGCGTTGGTCCTTCTGTAACTTGAAGGCAGAGAGCCTCGCAGAACCTCAGAGAACGCTCTTCGCATTGTGAGCCATTCTTTAATTAAATCTATAATGAGCGTTGTGAACACGGGCCGCACCAAGACGGCATAAAGGACCAGTGCCTTGGGCGCTGCATTTATTTGTATCCATGTCCGTATGTATATAAATGAATGATAGGATAGAGGTCAAAACTTAGAGTGGCGGCACATGAGGGGTGCTGACTAAAACCGGTAGACGAGAAGCTCAACAACGCTCAAAGGCTCATTGGAGGGTTTTAGCCATCTAACTATAGTAGATGTAAATTGCTAAAATTTGTCTAAACACAATCAATAATTTTACTTAATTGTAAAAAAGGTTTAGTTACCTATGATTTACATCCCTCTAACTTGTTAATCTCAATTGCTTAACATTCTTTTCATATTAACTGTTAAGTTTAATTTTACTTGTGTTTTAATCTTCTGAACTTTGAGCCGGTAATGCTTAACATTTTGATTGCTTGATTTTCAATCGCGTTTTAATTTTACATTCTTTCAGTTTATATTTCTTGAATTAATAATCTCATATTTTGCTTAAACTTTAGTTCAGTAGACATGTGCTAATGCTTCACTAGAAGTGTCATGATTTTCATTGTGCCTTATTTACCAAAAAAAGTCATAAAATAACAAAACTCACAAAAAATGTTTATGTGGATTTACTGTTTTTCTTGATCATTTTTGCCGTGGCCTTTTGGCTGAGTTTACTGTGTTGAAATTTCTTGATTTATTAAAAGGGTTGCTTTATTAGAACCCAAAAGACACACCTCGTCTCTTGCGAGTCATTTTACTCATCAAAACCACTTAGATAATTACATAGCTGATAGCTCCTTTCTCATAAGAGGAACTTCAGCTTAGCTCAGGCTTAGCCCTTTACTCCTAAACCCAGAAGCTGGCTGGAATCAACAAGGCTCGCGCTGCATCTCTGGATCTGAAGCTGCACGCTCGTTGCATCAGAATTCTACGATACCCTTGCCACCAGTTCAGTGGGATTCAGTAACAGGATCGGGTGGAGAGACTTCTCTTAGCCAGCACAATCCCTGGGTCCAAACCAGCAAGAGGTAAGCCCGGAACTAGACCCACTCCGAGTAGTCCTGTCTGGTTCCCCACAAAAGTGAGGCCTCTGCGAGCGCGAGCCGGGTCTGTCCACTCAAAACGTCAGGGGTTGTACCGGTAGGCTGGATCACAAGTAAGGCATTCAAGAGTTAAATGCATCGATAGAGCCTTGATGTCGAGTTTCAAAAGAGGAACTGATAAAATAAAATTAACTAGACAGGTAGAACTCTAACTAGGAGACACTATTCAGCCTCAAAGTTTAGCAGTTATTAGTGGTCCTAAGGTGACGAGCACTCTATTGTCCATTTACTTCAGATGTTGTATGCAACATCTATTTGGAAATCTTCAGGACCCTGTTGCCAGGCAGTTGGTGAGGAGAAACATGTTTGTTTTTACAGATAGGTTTACCATAAGTCTGCAGCAGCAGAATTTCAACTTTTATTCAACCATTTAATCTCTCATTTATTAGGGATTAATAGAGCTAGCTACCTGGCTGCCTGTACAGGGGGTGATTAACATGGCTGCCGGATCTAGCTTGGCTGGCATCATAAATAAAAAATAATAGGGCAGAAAAAAAGGCTCATAGGTCAATAGTCATTTACATTGTTCCCACGTACAAAACAATAGATCAATCAGCCTGCTAGTGTTGTCGCCAAAAGGTCAAGAGGTCATCTACAACATGTACTGAGCTGAATTGTGAGTCCTTAGGTTAAAAGCTTACTGAGATTGAAGGTGCCAAAAGCTGTGTTCAGTGTGCGTGCAGTTTAACATGCTGTTTTTCATCTTTGTGGACCAAAAGCTGCGTGCGTGCAATTCACCATCCTGTCTTTCAGTCCAGCTTATGTAACTTCCAGTAAACCTTGAGTTCTCGGATCATATTGGGTAATAGAGATAACAGGGCGCGTCGACCTCTGGGCTGGAGGGCACGTCGACCATATTGGGAAGTGAAAACATCACCCCATCCTCTCTCCAAAGTCAAAGGACTGTGAGAGTAACGCCAGGGACAAAGGTATAAATTTAGGACTGCACATTTGGTCGAGGTCTTTTTGTCTTTGGCTGTCCTGAAAGCTGTGAGCAGATGAATAAATAAAGACCCACGCTGTCTGACTGAGATGCCCGACTCCGACTTTCTTCTTTAAGAATAACAGAAAATGCCCACACTAGTTGTTAAAATTGTTCTCACAATAGAAACAAATAAGACAATAGAAACAATAGATTAATAGGGTCAAAGGTCAAGAGCTGTCTATCAAACTCCACATTCCTAAATGACATAAAGTGTTCCCCAATTGCCTCCCCCTCCTTGTATTTCACCTATTGTGTTTAAACAAATTGTTTCAGTCCATCCCACTCATCTCTCACCCATGAGGGAGTAACACCACTGGCTGAAGCACACCAACAAGGCGAGAGTGAAGAGATCTCCAAAGCAGGCCGCCATCAGCGTGGCAATGTTGTCTGGATTGATTCCCATCCGCTTGGAGCCAATAATCACTCCCACCATCACAATTCCTGGAGAAAGTTTGACACAAGCAAAAGTTTGTTGGATGGTTTATTAGATCTGGGGCATGGCTTAGGTCATGCCCCCACTGTCTATCTGTCCAGTATTATGTAGTATGTTGGAGTGTCTTTACACAATCAGACACCCATGATTTTTACATCTTGTTTATTTAGGACAAGATTTGTGACGCAAACAGATCTTGACACATTTCCATGCACTGATACAATAGAAATGTACCATGCCACAAAATGGGGAGGGCCAAGCTAAGGATATGTCTGAGAGGATTCGAGGCCCTTTTGACTGACTGTGAGGGGTGGATTATGGGGGTTACATTGTCTTGTTTGTACCATTTTCTATGCTTTTTTCCATCAACCAGATTAGAACCAACCTACTGAACAATGGTCATTTTTGGGAGTGTATCAGAAAGATTATTACTGGTTCTCCTCCCCTGGAAGTAAAGAACCAGGAATTAAGGTCCGCTAGCTGCAGAGGATCCAGACAAGAAAAGAAGCTTTCTGTGGCAAGGTGGAGATATGAGGGTCCAGGCGGGATATGATCACCAGACTCCCCGGTGAGAGTCCCCCGTGCTAACCAGTCAGCCAAAGGGCACATCCCCTTGGCCATGTAGCCAGGGCGCATGATCAGTCAGCATACAGTGACACTAACCCTGTCACATTTCTATAGAAGTTCATGAAATGTTTTAGATTGTTACTAATAGAGAACTGATCTTTTGTCTAACTTATAAAAGAAACAAGCTGTTACGGAAATTCGAGCATACTCTTTTTCTAGTGAGGATCTCTGAATGACTCTTCTGAGAACAGATAGTGTATGGTGACTTTGAATTTTTTGTAGCCTGGCAAGCTAATATGCGATGTGATTGGCCCACATTATAGACTGCTGTGATTGGCCCAACCCAAGAGCTATGATTGGAAAGCCACGACAGTGGATTGGGCTGCGAGGGTTCCAATGAAGCATGCCTAGACCGAACTTTGCAAAGCAAGAATTTGGTCTAGTTCACCAAGCTAACTTTTTTGAGTATCTTTGTTTTGAATTAAAAGGTACACCCAAGATCTTAGTGTTAGTAATATACAGACTTGCAGGGTCATGCATAATTTCTTAGAAAACTTCACTGAGCTTTCTGTTATTACAACAGACTTCAATCATCCTCTCATAACTGGTGACTTCAACATCCACGTTGATGACGTAAATACTAAAACTGCAGTACAATTTCCTGGAGTGCTTGAACTATTTGACATTGTCCAGAATATTCATCTACCAACACACAATCAAGGTCACACACTTTTGACTTAATCTTACCAAAGATATTGATGTGCCAGACACTGTTGTTAAGGAAGCCGGCCTCTGACCATTTCTGTGTTTTTCTGATATATCAGTTTTACCTGTTGTCCATCATAACTCAGTTGTTCTAATAAAAAAAACTGCATCAGTTTTAGTGAACTTATGAATATGTCAACAAGTCTAACAACCAACTGTGTTGATTCATTTCTAAATGGATTAAACAGCAAAACTCTGAAGGTCATTGATGCCATTGCTCCTGAAAAACAAAAAATCATCTCTGGCAAACAAAAAGCTCCATGGAGGTTAACCAAATAAGTTACAAACCAAAAGAGGGAATGCTACAAAGCTGAGCGTAAATGGAGGAAAAGTAGACTTCTTGAATGTTTTCAGTCCTACAAACAGCAGCTGCACTTACAACTCTTCTAAAGAAAAGTAAACTAGATCCCTTAGTGATGAATAATTACAGACCAGTTTCTAATCTGCCCTTCATTGGGAAAATTATTGAAAAAGCAGTGGTGATCCAGCTGAGCAACTCCTTGGAGACAAACACCGTCCTGGATGGTTTTCGGTCAGGCTTTAGACAACATCACAGCACGGAGAATGCACTGCTAAACGTATTAAATGGTATCCATATTAATACAGATTCAGGCAATTTAGTGATGCTCGATCACAGCGCAGCTTGTGGACCACAACGTCTTTTTTGATAGACTAATGAACTGGTTGGGACTTTCAGGCATAATCCATAGTTGCTTCCAATCATACCTCGCAGACAGGAGTTACATTTTTTCCATTGGTGATCACATATCAAAGCAAATCACCCTGACATTCGGTGTCCCCCAAGGTTCGATTCTTGGACCACTGCTTTTGAATCTCTACATGCTCCCCATGGGTCAAGTCAAAAACAATAACAACATTGCCTATCATAGTTAAGCAGATGACACCCAGGGCTACCTGGCTCTATCACCAAATGAATCTGCCCCCCTAGGCTTACTCTATCAGTGCCTAGAGCAAGTCAGTGACTGGATGCAATCAAATTTCCTTCAGTTAAACAAAGACAAGACTGGAGATATTGTCTTTGGAAATAAGAAGAATAGGATGGAAGCTATTGCTCAGTTTAGCTACACAGGAATAAAGACGAAGACTCAGGTTAGAAAACCTTGGTGTTACCATTGATTCAGACCTGAGTTTCACTGGTCACATTAAAGCTATAACTAGATCAGCGTATTATCATCTCCATCAATTAGCAAGAGGGGTCTCGTGTCAGAACAAGACCCAGAGAAACTAATTAATGTGTTCATGTACAGCAGTCTGGACTACTACCAAGATATTCTAACTGGTCATCCCAAAACAGCTGTAAAACAAATACAGCTTATTCAGAATGCTGCTACAGCCTTAACAAGAACCAAAAAAACGAGTACATCACTCCTGTTCTTAAATCTCCACACTAGTTATCAGTAAACTACAGAATCGACTTCAAAGTGCTTCTACTAGTTTATAAATCACTCAATGGCATGTGGCCAAAGTACATGTCGGATCTCCTTCCAGTATATACACCTAGTAGGGCTCTCAGATCCTTGGGAAATAGTCATTTGGTAGAACCTCGGGTCAGAAACAAACAACGTGAAGCTGTGTTTAGTCACTATGCTGCACACAGATGGAATCAGCTTCCTTGTGACCGCAAATCTGCCCCAACTCTAGTAACGTTTAAATCAAAATTAAAAACTTTCATGTATTCATCAGCCTTTGCGTGAATGTTCTTATGCTGCACTTTCTGCACTGTAACTGCTCTCCAGTTGAGTATTTCTTTTACATTTTTGTTGAATTTGAAATTAATGTCTACATTTCCTCGTTAGATTTACTGTGCTTGCTGTTCTTGGTTCTGTAAAGAACTTTGAATTGCATTTGTGTTTGAAATGTGCTTCACAAATAAAGCTGCCTTGCCTTCTGCCCCAATCGCAGTTTTCAGTTCCTCACCTCCAGAGCTTATGAAGCCCGAGACAGGCTTTCGTATGAAAGTATATTTCTTCTTTAAAGTTATGATTGTGAAACCAAAGCTGTTAGTTGACAAGTTAGCAAAAGAAACAGAACCTATGGAAATAGATGAAAAAATGACCTCATTGTGAAACCGGTGTGTATACACTCTGGTCTGTGAGGTGTAGGGGCTGCATAACTTAATTTTTTTTAAAGTCGACAGTCAAGTAATGAAAATCTAGTCGACTTCAACTAATTATTGATGATGTCATACACCTGAATCGGCTAAAACTGACGATGGGTGACCAAGTGTTTTTTCCGACACATGTCGGAAGGCGACGCTCTGGCACAGCACGTTGCTTTTTGACGCCTGCGGTAAAATGGAGATTTTACCGAATTGTGACCTTTACCCTCTTGCTATTTAACCTTCCCCTCACCCTTACCCTAACCTTTACCCAGTATGTCAGTCTAAATTTTCCGTTAAACGTGTTTGAGAGGAACGATGAAACGCAAAACAAAGCTTTGCATGCGCAAGCTGGTTAAGGTTAGGATGGGGGTGAGGGGAGAGGGTTAAGGTCACAAATCGGTCAAATGTCCTTTTTACCACGGGCGTCAAATACCGACCGACGCTCTGGCACAGCGCATAGGGGCTCGTCACCTGCTGTCTTTTCCGAGGACTCCATCTTGTCGGTCATTATCACGTGACAGCGACTAGTCGATGAAAGGCATAAAAAGTCACTACAGAGCAGTGAAGTCGTCTAGCCGACTAGTCGACTAGTTGATACAACCCCTAGTGAGGAGTCACTCACTGAGCGCTGCATGCTGGATGCTTTTACGTTTTTTTTAAACAATAAATATTGATACAATTCCACCACATTAAGGCATAGTCAGTGTCAGGATGTGATGAAGGACCCAAATCCAGGTGAGAGATCCCCAGGATGCAGGAAGGTAAGATAAAAGGGATTTATGAAGAAACACTGATGCACTAAAGTAAGTAAGTAAGTAAGTAAAAGTTTATTTATATAGCGCCTTTCTCAGATATGAATCACAAAGCGCTGTACAACATGATAAAGATCAGGTCAAATACCTCTAACCAAAAAAACATCAGAAAAACAATAGCAGTGATAAACGTAGAAAATAAAATCATGAGTATAAACAAAGTGAAGGTGTGAACCCGAACAAAGCCATCATTCTGAAACATTTAGGGAGGGAACGCCTGGATGAAAAGGTGAGTTTTTAGATGATTTTTAAAGACCTCTACAGTGTTAGAGAGACGGAGGTTTTAAGGAAGACAGTTCCAAAGTCTGGGTGCAATAGTCTGAAAGGCCCTGTCCCCTTTGGTTTTTAGTCTGGTTCGAGGAACAGCCAGGAGGTTTTCAGATGTGGATCTAAGGTTCCGAGAGGTGGTGTGTGGGGATAAAAGCTCAGATAGGTAGCTTGGAGCCTGGTTGTTAAGAGCTCTGTAGGTCAGGACTAAAACTTTAAACTGTATTCTATATTCTACCGGGAGCCAGTGGAGGGACTGTAAAACTGGAGTGATGTGAGCTCGTCTGCTGGATTAACACAGGAGATCACAGTCTGACAATGTGGGTAAATGACTGGGAGTTTCAATACACAGAGGAAGGTGTGCTGAGTGTGATGGCTGAAAGCTGTGCAGGTTACCAGGTCAAAGGAAGGAAAACTAAAAACCACAGGGGCTGAAGGAACACAGACATCTGAATAGCTGCTGGAGAAATGACACAACAGAAACTTGTTTAATGAAGCTTTCCATGTGTTTAGGATATTTTTAATGAAGCGATGGTTTTAAATTTACAGTGGTGTTATTACCTTGCAGCAGTGATGCCATGAACGCAGCACAAAGGCTGGTTGAACAGAGGAGCACCAGGTGATTCAAGGGCATCCTTCCTTCTGCTATCCAGTCTAGCAGAGTCACTACAAGAGAAGCTAACAGGCCCAATACTGTGGCTTGTAGCTGTAAAATAGAAATGTAGAACAAAAAAAAAAGAACATTTGGCCTAATTGGAGGACAAAATATTACAAGTAAAAAAAGGCAGAGTATACCTGTTTAAGTGCTAAGTTACCAACAATTAGCATCCACTTTTCTCTGGTAGAATCCATTCTCCCTGCATTCACCTGAAAAAATCACATAAAGTTATTAAAATGTTCTACAACAAAGGGTTGTCAGGGTGTCCAATCCTGGGTCTGCGGGGCCGGTATCCAGCATGTTTTTATTGTTCCTCTGCTACAACACACCTGATTCAGTGGTTGAATCACTTGTTCAGCGGCTCATCAGGCTCTGGAGAAGCCTGTTAATTACCTGCTGATTAAAGTCAGGTGTGTTAAAACAGGGTTAAAACCAGGGGCGTGTCCAGGGAGTGGCCTGGGGTAGCACATGCCACCCTTGGAATCTGATTGGCCACCCCAGATGCCAGCACACTAATTTACCTTTAAATAGGCTTTTCATTGTCCACAAAAGGCTTGGGGGTAAAACAAAAAAAAGCATAACCGTTGGTGCCACCCTTGCACAAAGTTGTGCCTTACCTGGGCCACCCCGTTTTAAAAGATCTGGACACGCCACTGGTTAAAACTAAAACATGTTGGATACCGGCCCTCCAGGACCAGGATTGGGCACCCCTGGAACTCATTTACCTTCTTCACTGAACTTAAGACAAATCAATGAAACTTTTAGGATCATCGGGTGAATATTTCTCATCTCACAAACGCTTTTGAGTAGAGTTGTTTTATTTATTTTACCAACTACATGTGAAGAAAAAGTAAAAGATAAGTGACCTGCATGTGTATAGCGCCTTTCAGAGGACTCCAAAGTGCTTTACACCACAGTGTATCATTCATCCATTCACACACTGATGGTGATGAGCTGCAATGTAGCCACAGCTGCCCCAGGACTCACTGACAGAGGCGAGGTTGCTGAGCACAGGCTCCACCAGAGCCTCCGACCACCACCAGCAGGCATACGGGGTTAAGTGTCTTGCCCAAGGACACACCAGCAGCATTCTCTAGCGAGAGCCAGGGTCAAGCCTGCAACTTTCTGATAAGTGGACAACCTGCTCTACCTCCTGAGCGACTGCTGCCCTAAAAGTACAAATATTACAACATTTTCTTCATAGTTGTAAGCCAATGATTAAAAGTTAGTGCCATTTTATTTTCCTCGTGGCACATCTGGAGCTTGACATGCCAGATAATATCCTACCATGGCGAGGTGGAGAAACGAGGGCCCAAGTGAGATTCGATCCCCTGACTCTCGGGTGAGAGTCATGCGTGCTTACCAGTCAGCCAAAGGGACATCCCCTTGGCCACGTAGCCAGGGCGCATGATCAATCGGGACACTGTGACAGGACGCTCACACTGCCACACTAGCTTGATGTCAAGTGAAACTCCCTGAAAAAAGCTCTTCTTCTTCAGTATCATGAGGGTGTGTTTTCAGTAAGGTGTTGGTTTTTTTAAGCTTTCTAGATGTCTGAATATATTTGACTCGAAGCACTCACAGCAGTGGAAAGTCTTGCGGCGAGAGTCATTTCCAGGTTCCCCTTCATGCCTAAAACAGCTGGAACCAGGATAAAGAGCTCCGTGAATTCCTGGAAGACATCCCAGCCCTGCCACAAACACACACAAAGAGCACGGAATGTGATTATACGAGTTAGATCACAGCGAACACCTCAAAGATTCAAGAAATCACCTTTATTTTATAAAACTGTGATGGATAAATTTGGTTCATGATTTATCAGTATTGACTGGAATGAAGCATTTAATTGTTTGCAGTAAGTATCTTCTGTTATGTGATTAACAGCCTGAGAAAGAGGCCTAGGGACATTTCCAGTCCTTAGAAGGCATAGCTTGGTGCCTTTTGATTTCTTAGAAGAGTCGGAAAAGGCGGTGGGGGGTGAAAGAAGTATTGATGCTGCAGACATTTGTCGGCAGGACGATTGCTCTGGAAACGGGTTGCTTTGTGCGACTGTGGTTTCTCTTCTTATTGCAATAAGAATCTAAACTTTGTTTATTAAAGTGACAATGTGTAGTTTTTACCATTAATCTATGGAAATATCCATCAAAATACTGTGAAAAATGAATACAAAACTTTCACTATATATGAACGTTATGTTTTAAACATTTCACTCGTTGCCAGTGATAAAAGGGAGTCTGATGTGCTTGTCATTTTGCTGGAGCTTGAATGATCTGGCGAAGTACTCATTTGAAAATTGCGCAGCAGGGAATTTTGACCCTAATGACCATCCGCTGGTAAGGTCTTACTCAAACACAAAAATACTGCTCGCTTGCAATGATTTAGGTATGTACTGCCTCCTATTGCCAGGTAAAATACACCCACTCACTTTGAATCCAGGACTGTTTTCTCAAGGCTTGATACGCCTCTAATTAAATCCCACAACAAACCTTTTCTTCATGATAATTGACCCACACTTGGATAGCACCTTTCAGAGTCAGAGGACTCCAAAGCGCTTTACAGTGTGTTTTCCACCCAAGCACACACACGGGTGAAGATGAGCAGCCACACCTGTGTCTGTCTGTGTGTGTGTGTGTGTGTGTGTGTGTGTGTGTGTGTGTGTGTGTGTGTGTGTGTGTGTGTGTGTGTGTGTGTGTGTGTGTGTGTGTGTGTGTGTGTGTGTGTGTGTGTGTGTGTGTGTGGTCTTCTGCTTGACTCAGCATCATCATGCAAACATCCCATTTGTTTCTGCAACAAGCAAGCTATTAGGAGTCCAGATGGGAAATAGGTGTTTCCAAGCTTACCTAAACATCTGAGCCGTTTCAAAAAGAGGGAGTCACGGCTTCCTGGAAACACTTGTGGAAACTAGTTACTTGCCAAAAAATATCCAACGTGTGTGTGTGAGAATCTATGCTGACCAAATATCTGTGCCTTTTCCAAGCACCTCCGTGGATTTGTTTGTTGAGAGGTGGACAAAGTATTTTTTTCAGTGGGAATCTGAATAAAATCAAGACTGCTTTTTCTTTTTTCTGACAGTATTTTGGGAAAAAAATTAATGTATCTCTGAATAAAGTCTGAAAATGGAAGTAGTGTAATTTCTAAAAAAAAAAAAAGATTCCAAGAGGTTTTTTTAGTCATCTATTTACACAGTTATTCAAAGAAAAATAACCCCAAGAAATGCATCATCTTGTTTTCATGGGGTTCTTCTCAAAAAGGTTAGTGGCAGAAGGCTGCCGTAAACACAGACCATTGTTTATGATGGTGAAAAAACACAAAGACCTTGGCTGTAGTTGTTTGTTAGAAAACAGTGAAAGGCAGTGGGGGCTGAAAGGGGTGTTGATCCTGCAGGTGTTTGTCTTCAGCGAGAGAGAGGGAGAGAGGAGGGCCAGGCTGGAGGGGGGGCTGCTGGTTCCAGTTTGGGACCGGTTGTGTCATTCAGCTCAATGTGGATGGTATCATAAATCAAACACGACAGGATGGAACACAAGGGTTATAGGTTGCTTGTCATTAAATTGTTCCCACGGATATAAACAATAGATCATGGGCCCTCAGATTAACGCAGTGGTCAGATCGTGTTTTTACCAGCTGCGCAGACTAGTTCTCTTAAAACCGATCCTGAAACGAGCACACCTGGAATCCGTAATTCATGCTTTTATCATCTCCCGACTGGATTACGCAAATTCCATTTTACCTGCCTCCACTCTTAACAGGCTTCAGGTCGTACAGAACGCGGCAGCCAGGTTTTTAACAAACACCCCTAGAAGAGACCATATCACACCTGTACTGGCGCAGCTCCACTGGCTACTCGTAAACTTCAGAGTCAAGTTTAAAATCCTGATTTTTGTTTTTAAGGCCCTGAATGGTCTGGCTCCGGATTACCTGTCTGATCTTGTCTCTCGTTATGCGCCAAACCGGGCGTTGAGATCTGCTGATTGCCTGCTGCTTCGCGTTCCAACAATGAAATACAAAACGCGGGGGCAGCGTGCCTTTGTCTATGCTGCTTCGACACTCTGGAATGCTCTTCCTCTTTCAGTGAGGCTGGTACCATCCCTCCTCCGTTTCAAGTCGCTACTTAAGGCTCACTTTTACGACCAGGCAATTTTAAATCCCTGACTTTTATTATTTTACGATGTGTCTTTTTATTGACCGTGATTATCTGCTTTGTTGTGTATCTTATTGTTGACCGTGTTTTGTTTTTATATTGTGTTTTTACTTTTTATTCTGTACAGCTCTTTGGTCGGCTGCCATGCCATTTTTAAAAGTGCTTTATAAATAAAATTGGTATGGTATGATATGGTATGGTATGGTATGGTATCAACAGGCCTACTACTCGCTAAACTCATTTGCATGATAGAAACAATAGGAACAATAGATCAATAGGGTCAAAGCTGTCGATCAATCCAACTCCACAATTCTGAATGACATAAAGTACATTCTTTATCATGGGATTTCCCTACCAGGTTAGTGGTAGCAGGCTGCCATAAACACAGGCAGCCTGCCATTATTGAAATAAAAAAAAAACTAAAGTAATTAAGTATTTTTTTAAACACCCGTGTTAATTTTGATAAGAATTTTTCATTTAGATTTAGGCTGAAAGACGACCACCACTGAACAAGACACACAAGCTGAAACGTCAAGACTGGGCCAAGAAATACCTCAAGACTGATTTTTCTAAGGTTTTATGGACTGATGAAATGAGAGGGAGTCTTGATGGGCCAGATGGATGGGCCCGTGGCTGGATTGGTAAAGGGCAGAGAGCTCCAGTCCGACTCAGACGCCAGCAAGGTGGAGGTGGAGTACTGGTTTGGGCTGGTATCATCAAAGATGAGCTTGTGGGGCCTTTTCGGGTTGATGATGGAGTCAAGCTCAACTGCCAGTCCTACTGCCAGTTTCTGGAAGACACCTTCTTCAAGCAGTGGTACAGGAAGAAGTCTGCATCCTTCAAGAAAAACATGATTTTCATACAGGACAATGCTCCATCACACGCGTCCAAGTACTCCACAGCGTGGCTGGCAAGAAAGGGCATAAAAGAAGAAAAACTAATGACATGGCCTCCTTGTTCACCTGATCTGAACCCCATTGAGAACCTGTGGTCCATCATCAAATGTGAGATTTACAAGGAGGGAAAACAGTACACCTCTCTGAACAGTGTCTGGGAGGCTGTGGTTGCTGCTGCACGCAATGTTGATGGTGAACAGATCAAAACACTGACAGAATCCATGGATGGCAGGCTTTTGAGTGTCCTTGCAAAGAAAGGTGGCTATATTGGTCGCTGATTTGTTTTTATATTGTTTTTGATTGTCAGAAATGTATATTTGGGAATGTGGAGATGTTATATTGGTTTCACTGGTAAAAATAAATAATTGAAATGGGTATATA